>NW_022991033.1:0-288977 GCF_902827175.1 Gymnodraco acuticeps
AAAAGAAAAGTGGCATGGCGGGAGAAGTAAAAAATATACACTTGACTTCCTCCCTCTGCAGCTCAATGGCTCTGCACTCTCCCACAGCCTGGGCATCTGCAGCATGTTACAGCTTTCGTGTGTGTGTGTGTGTGTTGAAAATAAATGACATCATAAAAGGTGTGAACATGTGAATGTATCAGATGGACAGGATAAGATGCATACCAATCATGTTTTATATATTTTTGCATATGATTTAAGATAAGGCAGTCAGATATGGAATATGGTATCCCAAAATCCCATCCATCTTCCTCTAATAACAATTGATCAATGTTACATTCCTTACATGCAGTGAGCAGCTGGCAAAAAATAAAAGATTGCTACCAGTTAGCAACTGAATGCACGGAGAACAAATCACATCATCCCTACGAGGGGTTAAGTTGTGACACCGGAGGGTTTCTTTAATGTGGTTAGAAACATCTCACCAGGCAATAAGAAAATATCGATCTTATTCTTATCACGCTGGAATCCATTATCTGTGCATGAAGAGCTGGCCTAAACGTGATAAGTGAGTAAAAGGTTGCCTAATTCGATTATCTGCTGTGTACTCAACGATTTACATCAAAGCTCAAAACTGTTTCAAGACATCGGAAAATGTATTCATCAATATTTCTATTCCAGGCAGCTTTTCTATTGTTAAATCATACAACACCCATTGACAGTGACCGTAGACTCCTGAGTTAGCATTCTCTCTGCTGCTGCCTAGACAAATAGCAATATTTAAAATCCCCTTCAGCTTTGAAATTGTTTAAAACCACTTGAGCCATCTGACAACTCCCAAATGCACGTGGCCATAATTTGCAACAAGTTTGTAATTGTCCCTTTCTAAGTGCTTCAGGGGGAGAACTGTGGCTGCGGCTTAGAGCTGAATTGTTGCAAGTACTTGGGGCATGTTTTATAGTTACCGCATGAAACAAGAGAATCCCCACTCGCCTGATGCACTGGGACTCAGACGGTGGATCTGATGCTGCTTCTCGTTGAACACAGGCCTGGCATGACCAAAGGAATGGTATGGTTTGGGATGTCAATTTCAAAACAAATGCATGAGAAAGGTTGTCTACACGGGATTAACAATAAGACATCTTACAAAGATCAAGAGGTTGTTGTTTTTTACAATTGATGTTGTAAATATGTAAAGACCAAACTGCCTTGGGAATAGTGTAGTGTACTATAGGCATTTACTTGAAATTAAAAAGACAACGAAGGAATAAAATGGTATTGATATCTCTACTGCACCTGCCTGCAAGAAATTGATCCACTTAATAAACAGTTTCACATTATTATGGACAAAGGAACAGGGGGACATTGTATTATCCGGTATGACTGCAAATACTTAAATTACAGCTGGGTGTTTATGACATAAAGACATTACAGCTGGTGTCAGGTAATGTATAAGTCAGGAGAGAGTTTACACTCAAACATCGAATATTTACATCTGATTTGGTCAGTCTTGACAGCACAAAACACAAATCCAATTTCACCTATCCGATACTCCAAGAAAAACAAAGAATGTGCTGCTAGGGCTGCAAGGCTGACAATGCTGGTGTGCAATCATTTGTATTCCCCTTTGAATAATAGGAACATTTGTCTATATCACTTGATGTCTACATTTTAGTTAAAAGACATATAGTAAATGCACTCTACTTTACTCAGATCCTACAGTAGGCACCACATAAATCCAGCAACACAAATACTCTGTGCAACATATGTCAAATCCTATAAATATGCAATGAAAAAGTAATCTGGTAAATCTGTAAAGCACTTTACAAGATTAAGTTACCAATGAGAAGTCCTTCAACCTGCATGATGTCATATTGACCATCCTAATGTTCTTTGTTTCTTTCTCCTCCTCACACACTCCACCTCCTCGCTCACTCTGATCACTGATAACAAGATTAAAAGGGCACACGTTTGTCCAAACCGTCAATCTACAAAATTGAAGGTTAGCTAAAAATGTCCTAAGCTTCAATCACCCCTTGCCCCTTTTTTCCTGTCCCAACACAGTAGAAACCTCAGAATTGAAGCCATCTTACAGGAGATTTTGTGTCATATTCTAAAATAAAGGGAACTGTGGCTTGATAGTTTTGTCCTCTAAAGTCAAAATGTATTGTTAATCTCCCTCCTGAGTCCAAATAGTCTCAGTTAAAAAAGAGGCCGAAAGGTTTAATAACATTTCCTGAACATTGCCTGTCGCATTTCATTGTCTCTCAATCCGACACAAGTGCTCTTTTCACAAAGTGTCTGATTCAGTTCCCCCTGAGTATGTTAAAACAGGAGGCCTTTCTCAGGGTTTTATGGGGTGTCCTGTTTTCCAACGTACCTCCAGTGACTTAGCTAATATGCCTGAAATAAGGAGTTCTGAAGGGTAAGAGGCAACTCAAGTTTTACTGTGCCCTCACTTAAATGAAAAATAAAAACAACGTGAAATAGACGAATGGCAGACTTGGAAATGCTTTTGGGAACTGACTTTATTTATCAGCACTGAAGGGGCCGCTGTTCAAGGCCCTGGTTTTAGTCCGCTGCTCTGTTTTCTGCTGCACTTTGACATCACACTCAAATAACTTTCCAATTAAGCCACGGTACTAAACGAGAATCTCATCTCCACTAAAATGTGGAATACGGAGAAGGCGTTTAAGAAAGCAGAAAAGGGTGAGAATTAATGGGAGGCTGGGTGAGGGAGCTTTTTCTCCAAGCACTCTGGCCCTCTCGTAGCAGCTCAACCTTCCAAGTTAAATACTCTGGTCGCGTTTCCTGAGTGCTCAGATCTGTCGGTGGTCCAATCACGTCAGCTAAAAGTGCACAAGACTATTTACGTCCACTTTAAACACAGTTTCCTCATTCTCCCCTGTCAGACCCACCAATGCCCTATTTTTAAGTATTCTAAAATGAAACATTATGGAAACATCAAAATGACATTTTCTTCTGCTCTTAATGCCATTTTTGTTGTACAGGTATGTCCACATATACATTTTGTTTGTCTCATTTACATTTTTGGAAAGCAAAGAAAACAGGAGAGCCATCACACCCTACAACAGCAAGCTGCATGGTTGTGCCTTGTACATTTTTCATGTTTTTGTGCAATACCATTTAACATTCATGGCTCAGCGCTAGAAAGGACTCATTTTAACTCACTGTCCAATATTTAACTTTGATAAGCTGTAGTGTATTTTCAACTGATCCTTGCTTATTTTTTTTTTAAACTTAGTTTCCAATTTAATCACCATTCCATTTATTCGCTCATTCACTTGATCTCAACATTTTTATTTATATCCTTGCTGTGTTGGGGTTGATAACATAAAAGAGAGTAGAATTGCAAATATGGCAGGTATTATGTCCAACGAGTCTCATATATATGTCAGTTAAGAGCCATTGTCTTTGTTCAGCCGACATTTTACGCTCTGTATATGTTTTACGTTGTTGTCTTTTACACATTAGACCTGTAGAACGGGTGATTTGTTACAGGAGCTCACACCAGCAGCTGGAGGAATTAAATAGGTTTCCTGGCGCTCTTCCAGCCCTTTTTACAGGGCTCATTTTGCCATTCCAAGTGTACAGTTTACAATGTTTAATGATTCTCTGTATTTTTACTGAATCCTCATTTCCCAGAGCCGGCTAATGAGAACAATGGAGACCAAAGCAAAAGCCATTGGAGGTGGTGATGAAAAGAGTTTGTGGCTGTGTTACACATGCTGTAAAAGAAAAAAAAGAAAGAGTGGTTTGTGCACATGCATGCATGTAAGTGCCCGTGTATATAGAGAGATTAAACCAATAAATCAAGCTGACATGGCTTTCAATACACATTTGAATATGGACTACTACTGATAAGAATATGAATTTAGCAGCTTAAGAGGTCAAAGTCTTCAAATTGACCTGCATCATCAGGTATCATGAGCCAACTTTTATTGGAAAACGTAGTGGACATTTTAAGAAAGCCATGATGGTATCAGAGGCATTTTCAGCCTTGAGGAATAAAATGCATATGCAAATGTTGAATATTATTACAGTTTTGCTAATTTTCAGAGAGATTTGTTTTTTTATGTTTTTCTCTGTCCATTATTAACTTGTTTTAATTAACTGGGGTTCTGTTAGAAAAGGTGGGGTCAAATATTTGCACTAATTAACATAAAGCAATATTTAAACTGAGAGGTTTAAACAAATAATGGGCTATTTTTTGTTTGGAATTCAATCCAACAGCATGTTTCACAGCCACCTTAAATCAAATGTGATCAAACCACAGCCATGCAGTCTTTAATGAAGCAGATTAACTGCATTTTAGTGAGTTAAAGTATAAAAGGTTCTATAGATCCAATGATACTTTGATTGTTATTCATTTATGTTTAACAAAATATGGGCTCTTAATTTATTGAGTTACATTTCAGACATTTAAAAAGTATTTGCCGGAATTATTCTTAGCCTATTGTGCAATCATCAAGTATTACAGCACCAATTCAAGCATTTAAGGACTACTGTTCAAACAGGATCATATAAGCAGCTTCAAAAACTTCAACAAAAAATGTGTTCAACAATTAGCAGGCAGATCTGGATTCAGGTTTAAAGCTGCGGCTTTGTTTTTCAGAGACTCTTGACTTAAGGCCACAGAGTCAGGCTGCATCCATACTGAGACTTGTCACAAGAATATTGACTGAAAAACAGCAGGGGGTTTTAAACTGACTCAAGTAAATCCAAAAGCACACACAAGTGATAATGAGGACTGGCTTGATGTTTACTGTGACTTCATCAGGCGCTGTCATCATGTGGTTACAGAATACAGCCTGGCCCAGATGCTTGTCTACAAACCCTCAACACATGCACACCCACTCAAATCCAGATACGTATGAGAGAAAAATGTACAGACACAGAGTTCCAGATCACTACACTCGCTGAAAGTCCCAAACCAACATCAAAGAGGCAGACATGAAAAATGAGCTGTTTTCCGCAAAAAATTAGCTGACGGCCTTTGGCTCTGCGAGCTTTATTTTAATTTCCTGAATGTGTAATAGGCCGTGCATGGAATTAAACAACCATATGGACAGAGTCTTTCTCCTTCATATTAGATAGACGCCAGTAAATGACCCCAAACACCTCAATAAATAACGTCACTATCACCACATAACTCCCCGTTGCTGCATTTACGGTCAATTCAATTTTAATAATTGAGTTTACCCCCATTAAACAGCTGTGCCTGCAAAGCCGACTGTATATTCTTGTCATATGAATTGTCGTGCTTATTAGGTTATTAGCTTAATCTCAATTTCTGAACAGAGAGCAAGAGCACACCTACAATCATACAAGGTTAGATAGAGTACACAATAAGAAAATAATATGTTTTTTCCTGAGGAATACTAACAATCCCGCCGTTAAACATCCGTCCTTGTTTGGTTTACTCTCCCTGATCTAAGGCATTCGCGATATTATCCCTCTTTTAATCTAAAAATACCGTCTGTTATGGTTTACAGCTGGCCCCGAGGAGCATTTGAACCTTCTCCACCCCCGTCTCATTGCCACCGCTAGTACGGCCCTTTGTTCTTGACTAACGTACGTTAATATTCTGGGCTGACCCACACCAGCACCACTCAGGGAGCACGCTCCTTGCTAATGTAACTAAATCCCCCGAGTTGACCCTGTCTCCTTCCATAAGGCCGGTCCTGTTCTTTCTAATGGAGCTTAAAATGCTCTCCTTTCCCACAGTTCCACCTCTTTTAAAGCGTACCTACAAAATAGAGTGACTGTCTTGAAGTAAGAAATAAACTTGCTGCTTTACATCCAAACTGATTAGAAAAACTGTTGAGAAGCAGTGAAGCAATTTTAACAGTGTCAAAATGTGATGCATTCAACATTTGATTACATTCTGCAGAATAAACAAACTTGTATTTATTCAGCAGATTTCACAAAACTCTCAGTCATGGGTAAAGAATAATACAAGAACATTACATTTCCAGTGAGAGGTGCTTGTAAAAACATGATTTTGTTTGTAATAAAGAAATACAAGTTTTCTTAGAAGGGTATCAAAAAAGTTGTGCCTTAACAGTAGTTGTACTTGCTTTAGTCTTTGATTGCCTCCTCGACCCCAGACACACTGTTCTAGTAGTGCTGCCAGACACACACATATGTATTAATTGACCCATTATTCAGTCCAAGCCCCTAAAGACAAGGTCATCCCAAAGCTGTGTTATGGTTGGACCTTAATAAAAAGAGATATATGCAGGCAAAAATATATATCACCTCCTCCCAGGATAAAAAACGAAAATAAATTCCTGACAAAAATTGCACGCTCATTATTTCTCCTCACAGCCGCGGTAGTGAGAGACAGGAAATGGCCCTAAGTTAGTTTGAGCCATTAGCTACAGATGAATGAACAAGAAAAGGATTCTCAAGGAAGATATTTTTATCCTGATGTGAAAAGCCTCTGATTGCAACAAATGTGGCACAGATTCCCCCATTTTTCGTGTAATGTGTTCTGTCCTAATTAAAGATAAGAAATAATTAACAAAGGTGAATATTTTTCTTCCAATGTCTAAGCGGATTTACAAGTGATGGCTCACTAACATTGCTGTGCATCTGCTTCAGGTGAAGTAAAAAGCCATTACCGTGATACTGATTCAGAGATTTTGGATTTAGAACAATACAGCTGTAAGAAATGTACAAGAACACAGTGAAGGAATCTTGAAATGGATAATCTGCATTATCAGCCTTTTTAAGTTGAACACCCTGAGAGCAAGCATTAAACCCAGATGTATTGTGGTGTGTGTGGTGTGTGTGTGTGTGTGTGTGTGTGTGTGTATGTGTGTATGTGTGGTGTGTGTGTGTGTGTGTGTGTGTGTGTGTGTGTGTGGTGGTGTGTGTGTGTGTGTGAGTATACAAATAAGAGACGGTTACATGTAATGGTTTCTCTCCAATACAAGATATTCACATTTGAGTAAAAAAGGAAAATATGCAACTGTTTCCTCAAAACACGGACTTACTGGTGAGAGGTTGTGAACATGTGTGTTTGTGAGTGTCTCTCTTGGTAAGTCAAATACCAAAGCTGCAAGAGCCTTATTTCATGCTGGCAGAGATTCTGTGGGTGCACCTGGAAATGTGTGGTTTTCTTACGGCAGCAACAAGGCCCCCACCACCCAGGCTCAGGGTGATAAATCAAATGCAGCGATAACAATCCCAACCCTCCCAGCACAAATCCCTTTTTAATCACTTCCAACAAGACCAATACGCACAGGAAAGGCTCTCTTTTGAGGGGGTTTGCCTTCAGTTTTCCAGCACATTAGCAAGGCCCTGAAGCAAGAGAGAGCAGAAGGAGAGGGAGAGGAGGGAACAAAAGATGGTGAATGACAGAAAATGGAAAAAGCTGGATCGAACAGTTGACGTTGTTTATGTTTAACAACCAGAACCCACAGGCATGAGAATGCTCCCGTACACAATGTGAACGGTATGTCTGTATTTGCAGGAAGAAACAGTTTAACAACTGTCTTGCTCTTTTAAATTATCTTCTACTTTACATACAAAATATTGTACTTATCACATACACATAGAAACAAACACAACCTCCTTTACTTGCTCCTGCTGGCCACTTAGTCTCTTGATAGTTCTCTATAACTACTGCGACAGAACCAATTCTGAGCCGGTGAAGATTTTAAAGTCTTATGTTGAACTATTCTTGATTTCTCAGACTAATGGCTTACATTGCTGTGATAATGATAGTGTTGTATATTTAACATCCCTTTGACTTTCCCACACCCATTTTCTGACCTTTTTTGCAAGTTAAATCATATTCTTGGTCAAGTTTCTGCTGTCTGGGCTCAAACACAAAACTCTAGTTTCCGTTTTGATTCATGTCCTTAATTCAGGAGGGAAGTTCACACTACATCACTGCAATACAATGGTTTTATATATCTGTGGTTATGTACCTAAGCGACTTAATGCATGACTGTGGTGCTGACAGAGGAAGACAACTGCTGTTAATTTATAGTATTCGTTAACGGGACAATCATTCATTATACAGCTGACTGTACTTTTTAAATTGCTGTGTTTTTTTTTAATAGTTATTATTTTTAGCTTTATGTTTATATTGGAATGAAAAACACATACACATTTTGAACTGATCCTGTCTTCATCTTTGAAGCAACGGCAGATGCTAAGGATGATGCTAATGAATGCCAAGTAGACTAAAACTATGAAAATATACAGTCCGCTGCAAAAAGTCCTGTAATATTTCACAGATTTGGGCACTACAAAGTGATGTGCAAATGGACTTTGCACTAGCATGGCTCTAAACTTATATTTGCTTTTAATCTCTCCTTTCAAACTTTGCTAAGGTTTTCAAAAATGCACAAAGAGTCAGAAGAACTATCCTTTAATTAACAAGAGTTTGAAAACTCTAGGTTCAAAGTCACTAAGGCTTGAATTAAATTAAGTAAAAAGTATGACTTATATGATGTACACTAAAATAAGTGGTACTCATACACTTGGACACTAATTGATGTTAACTGGTGAACATCCTGACACGGTTTTTCATGTAAGGGTCCGTCTGTCCATTCACTGCAAGTAACATAACCTGTAATTATGTATGCATGTTAATAAGAGGTGAAAGTAAATATAGAGAAGGCATTGAACAATTTTCTAATTTTAGATTTGTTCTGGGTCTGAATGCTCTGAAAAAATATATAGCATTTTTCTCACTTTTGCTTTTCATTTCCCTTGTCCTTGTTGTTCAGGAAAATGTGTTTTGCATGTGTACATTAAAGTGGAACCAGGTTTAATTGCCACTCACACGCAGCCAGTAGACATGACTATGTGATCTGCCAGCATAGTTCTCCCTTACAATAAATTAAGATGTGACGGCCCTGGGTTATGATTATGTGAGGATGTTATCCACCAAAGCACTTAAGTGGACTAGAGGCATATTTTCAATCATGAATTATTTGATACAAATGATACACCTGAAAATAATTATGTACAGGCCTTAGTGTTCTGCTTAATAGCTTTTTCTCTTTAACCTGTCATGATAGTTATATTCCTGCAGAACGTACTGTACAATAAAACATAAAATAGTGTAGGACAATAGGTGAAGTGAAGTGGAAAATGTTTGGTGCTCTTGCTTTTCCTTAGTGAATTTATGTGATTGGTCGAGGTTAAAATAATCAATCCTAAACCTTGCTGTTCATTACTCTTCAGCAGAGTGATTTGAGAAAAAGCAGGGCCCACACCTCAACAGGGTTTACGACATTTTGGCGTCACAGCACTGAATGAAAAAACCCTACAGCTGATTCTCTGTGACCATGACTTCAGAAGATACTATGTGAGTGGTGAGTCCACAGAGACAGGAAGGCTTATGAGAGCATCTTGTAGGCATATGGCTGAGATTGGCTGGAGAATAATAAGATCAAGGCCAACAACTCTCACCTCCTTTGCTTGATTTAGGAGGCTGCAGCAAACTTCTCCTGCTTTCAATAATCTACTTGCATTTCTAATAGCTTTGTGTGTTGCATGAAGTTAAGAATATGATTTGTATATATTTATTTACCTATATTCATCAACCACGGTGGCTGCTCTTGGCCTATATGCAAGGTTGACTTAAGGAGGTATATACATCTCTGAAAGAGGGTTCCATTAGAAATGTTGAGCATAGCTCTGCAAATATTTGACAAGTCATTTCTCCAGGTTGATGTGGGGTCCTGAAACCGCCATTTTATGGCATAGGTTTGTTGTCAACTTTGTCAATGTGGGTACTGTGGGGGTTATAAAGAGCTACACATAAACTGCAGAGTGAAAACAGCAATTGTTAAGGTAATACAAAATAAGAGTAGTGACCATCATTCCCATTAATTTACATACAGTATTATATATTATTACAACTTGATCTGAGTTAAATTGATGAATTTACCTACAACATAAAACCTGGTAAGCGAACCTTTTTCCTTCTTTCTAAATCCTGAATATCAGCTCCACTGATCGCCCTACAGTCATAATAATAGGTGAGTGCACCCTAATGATTTTTCCCCGTCTTGATTTGAATTTGATCAGAATCCACATGCAGCCCCTGTCCTGTCCAGTTGAACCATAACAGTCCTCTTTAGAGCTTCAGATTAAATTAGAGCTTCAGATTAAATTAGAAATCTTCATGTTCAGAGAACCCTCCATAATTTCCACCCTCCCCCATACTCTGTCTCCCTCTTGCAGATGTGACATATCCAGAGGCCACGTTCGCTCATAACACAATGACACTGGTGGGGACAGAGATGAAGGTGATGCATGTGGAGGGCACTTCTGAAGGAATGTGTCAACAGTTTAGAGGACGGAAAATACAAAATGTCCATCCAAAATCTTCCCATCCACACTCAGAGAGACACAATGCGAATATCTCAGGCGTCTATGATCTTTGCCAGCTCATCTTATTCGTATTATGGAAAAGCTTGAGGGATTTTCCCCCACATTTCACACTGTAAATCAGGCGAGGGAACTCTGACAACTCACAGACACAACCAGGGGGAACGTCACCACTGAGGAGGAGTAGTCAATAAGGTTAGTTGATCGTCTCTTAGAACTCACAGATTTCCCTTTTTAGTTTTTACTGTGGGGTTGCAACACAAAAACAAACTCACATTCTTTAGTAGTTTAGTGTCGTTTCCAATATTACCCGTTTAAGCCATGTAAAAAGACACAAATGATGACACAATCTGCAGTCTACACACACACACACACACACACACACACACACCCACACACACACCACACACACACACACACACACACACACACACACACACACACACACACACACACACACACACACACACACACACACACACACACACACACACACACACACACACCACACACACACACACACACACACACACACACACACACACCACACACACACACACACACACACACACACACACACATTTTATGTTGACTGTGTGATCCTAAATAATAAACTCTTGAGGGAAAAAGTTCAGAGTGATGGTGATGAATGTTTGTGTTTGCATAGATTGCCCTGAAGATCTTTTATTCATACATATTCATAATGAAATATAGGTGCCTTGCATAACCAATTGCCCCTCTTGGAAGCTGCTTGTCATTATCAATACAAGCCCAAAGTATGTTTCTAATAATAAAAATTATGTTGTTACTGATTAAACAAAGCTTTGAATAACACTATAGTCTATAGCCTTTGTGATCCTGGGGGGTCAGGTGATGTTACAGGTTGAGATCATTAAGTACCTGGATGCTGTGAATGACCACCACCTGTCCTTCAAACAACATACACACTAGGTCTACAAAAAGGCCCTACATTACATGTTTCTCCTGAGAAAGTTGAAGGTTTTAATGTCAGAGAGGGCTTTTAAACAGAAATGTTATTGGTCACTCCCTGAAACAGTCCTCACATTAAAAATTACATCCTGGAAAAGTTTACTTGTAGAATAAAGCAAAATAAATCATCAAGCATGCAACCAAAATCCTTGTCACCATTAATTGAACCTATACTGTCTATGATTCAGAGTGGAAGCCTGGAGAACATATGATTCAAAGGAGAACATGTGATTCAAGTCCTTTTTGTAATATTGATAAATAAAAATAGCTTTGACATCTTTGGATATTCACATCTGACTGCTTTCTTTCTTTCTCCCTTGTGTGTGTGTGTTAAGTATAACCATGCAGAAAACCAGGCATGGTGAAAGGAGTGTTTCCTTGGATATCTCCAGCAATTTCATCAAGGTCCCCTGGCTAATGGCCAACATTCCTGATGTTACTTTCAATTTTTTTTGGCATTGATTAAAGCTCAGGTATACACAATTAAACCACTTCTGTTGGCACAAGGGAAACTCAATCCCAAAGCCAACGGCCAGCCTACCCTGCGGTAAACACCTATTAAAATAGCTTAAATAGCCTGGACTCAAACACACTAACCATTCTCAGGCCGGCCCCAAGGACATTGACAGGAACCCTGTATGGCAACCATAAACAAACATAGACATAACATCCACATCAGGCGACCTTGTGACCGTTTAGAAAAAGTAAGCTTTGTGTTAATGGGTGACAATACCAGGAGTGAGCATTCTCCACAGCAAAACTCAAGCTCAGCAAGAGTTCTGTGAATGTCAGCAGTAACTCTGGAGCTGTTTTTCACAAAACACAAAGCAGTGTCTTTAGGGTAAAATATGGAAATGCAGGCATCAGGATTTCAGTTGTCTGTAGTGGTGAGGGCAGCTTTTGGCCTCAGAGATACGATATTATTTAATTTGCCATGAAAACAGGCTGCCAGTGTGTGAGGGGGGCAGGAGAAGCCATCTGTGCTGTTAAATCAATAAAGATGTTCTTAACTGTAACTGGAGTAAGACTGTCAATACAAGCAGTGAACAAACACCACCCTGACCGCACACTTCTCCACACATAGTCCATTTCACAAATATAAAATGCAGTGTGAGTATCGATTGTCAGATTAATGTTTTAAAAAACATATTTCACTAGTTTGCCTTCCTTTGGTTGATATGAAAAATGTGTAATTGTTTAGAATGTAGGAATTGCAGCAGCAAATGGTTTAGCGCACCACATTGCAATGATGGAAAATAAGTAAAATGTTTGATATTTTATTGTTCTTCTTACATTTCATACTGAATCCAACCTTATGCATCACAATTCTGAAATACCAGATCATGAAAACTTTACAATTTAGCTTTGCCCAATAATACATTTAACTGAATAGCTTTATCCATAATGCAATCTATGGTAACTCCAATCTTCGGCCTCTAACAGCTTACAGCTAACATTAATTAGCTCTCGTCTAGCTAATTGAACACAGATTTACTGTTCACAATGTAGTGCTATCAAGTTAAAAAATAAGCTGGGTCCCCTTGCCGCATCAATAGTGAGTTATCTACATCTTAAACACATTTGTTATTGTGCCAGATGTCATATTTCCCACAAATATGAAATCGGAAGGTCTTTCTATCTTCCTCTGTTTCAAATCAGAGACTATAAGTTGGTTGGAGAGATATTGGATGAGATGTTCCCAACACTGAATGTGGTCGAGGTGATATCCAATGCAACTTCATATTGATCAATTGTTATACTGCAACCTTTATTCTCCAATGAGATCAGCCTTTTCCTTATACATTTAATTCAAACCACACCACACAGTGTCCCACGAGAGTACATGGAGTGAGTTAAGCGCAAGGCACACAGTAGCATCAGCTCACTGTCCTCACGCTTTTATAGCTCCCCCACTGGATTCATTACTTATGTCTGCAGTGTGTCCCCAAGGTTCATGACCCATGAGCTCACCATTCCCCTCTCACACATAACGCTTACTAATATCAACCCTCAACCGCTCCTGCAGTCGTATCTATAAACTGGCACCTACTGTACAGCCATCCTGCCTCTACTACAGACACACAATCCACCACTGAGAGTGCCCTTCTCTGCCATTTGCAAATGGCAACTTATGCTATCTTACCCTTTCTTATACAAGCACACACACATAATTCATCAAATCAAACCCACACCAAGAATCCATCGAATCTCTCCTACACACAAACACTCACCCAATTCTCCAACAGTAGATCCATATTGAGCACTCGCACCTGATTGACAGTGGGTGGGCAAGGTTTTTCCTTTATCCAATACCTCCTCCTCACTGATGCACTTCCTCCCTGTTTCCTCCATTATGTCAAACAAGTATGTCTCAGATCATGTCTTACAGTTACAAAAGCCTATCTAAGCACAGGCCAGATATCGGATTTTGACTAAGGCCTGGTATCTTGCGGAGTGAGAAGCCAGTTTATCTGACTTGCCTTCAGGCCAAATGAAGTATAGGCCAGGTCTGGGGAAGGTCACATCAGGGTCACAGAAGCGGCTTGTTTTCATTCTGCCTTTAGCCTTATACTGTTAATGTTGTTGATATAATCACTTTACTGCATATTTTGTTTGGATTTGAGAAAGGTCTTGACACAACATAATATAAGCCATGAAATCAGACTGCCTTGTAATGTTTACATTTCAATAAAAAAATCTCAACAAAAAAAAGACATGAAAATGGATAGAGTTTAACTGAACTATTTGTTTTAATTTAAATTCTTGATAATTTGTGTCAATGGATTTGAGCTGTAATCCAATAACTCAAAGATGGTTAATGCCTGGGAAGAATAATACTTTTTGCTTGGCTGTCAACTTTAGCTCACTTTTCTTTCGTTTTTCTCCCTCAATAGCACCAAAAGTCGGAAATGCCTCCTGTCCTTCCTAACACAGGATTTATTGGACACTTTTATTTTTTTCTAAAAATGTGGTTCTCAGCAGGTTATCATAAAAAAAAGTACTAGTAAGTAATGGCTCCTGTCAGGAACGTTACGGTTTTTCACTCACTGTGTTATATTTTCGAGCACACCATGCTGCCATTGGCCTTTGACCCTGTCCACCAGGGTGTTATGGGTAGATTTAAAGTCTGTTAATGTCGAACCATTTGCTTAAACTTTCAAAAAGATGTATGTGCTAATGAAATTAATTACCTCATAGGTGTGTTTTTTTTACACATCAGTCTGTTTAACATCTTGGTGATACCGTATGTAAATGTATTTGAAAAAAAGTGTGACAACATCAGTTCGGGCTTAAGAATGCAATTTGAAAAAACAATCTGGGAATAAACTGAGTTTGAAAACGTTCCTTCTACTACTATCGCAAACTCAGATATCCACATCACCCAGCGGTCCAGTTGCATTGTGGGTAATGTAGGCAGTAGGAGGAAAGATACATGGAATAAAATAAGCATTAATATAAATCTGTTATTTCGGCAGTGATTTTTTACTTATTTTTAACTACCAACAATGTCATAGGTTTGTTATATTAAATTGAGTACACTTTAAATGGAAAAACTGACTATTGGATTAGCTGTAGGGAAATAATTAAAATATCAACTATTTATTGCAAGCAGATGCCATGAAATGGTTAAGCCACTTGTCATTCATACATCATTTTGTATTCATAAATGTTTGCCATTAAGGCAGTATCAAATCATATATTAATTACATGAAAATAGTCAATTAATCTCATCCACTGTTATGAACTGTCATTAGGAGTGTCATTTGCAGCTGCTAAATGTGTATCACAAGGGCCTTTAATTGAACTGACTAATTAAAGTCGAGTTATGTGGAATAAGATCTCTGCTTCTAACGAGAAAGACTCAAATTGCTCAATTAAATCATATTGACAGCAATAGGCTCTCCTTGGCATTTACCTAAATCCTCTGGATATTGATTAATCTTCCAATTATTTCATGTTAATGTATTTATTTATACGATCAAGAAACAGTTTTCCATTTGTGCTGAGCATGCAAACCAAGGCAATTTCAAGCCCTCTCGAAAGCATTTGCATTCAAGATGTTCCTCTATGCTGACGTGTGAATCTGTACTTACTTATTCGCCCAAATTAGCTCAGCTGACACAGGCCAGCCCATATGGTAACAGCTATGGCTAATTTACTTGCGGGTCCCTTACTTCAGAGAACTTGGTAGAACTTGTGAACCCCCCCTCTCCACTACCACCATCATACAAAAAAGCCCTCAGATCAGCACTGCAGACAAGCCACAAGGCACACACAAACAGAGGAGCTTCTCTAATTAATAAACAGCACATTTGTAAAGCCTTGGCTTGTCATGGAGTCACCCACACCAAAGAGTAGCATGACTGCATCCCATCATTGAATCACTTCACATATTCATGGCAGCTTGGCATGAAACACATTTTTGACGCTTAATTTTTGTGTGAATGTTCGATGAGCCTGTTTTTTTGTAAACAACTTAAGGCCTGGACACACCGTCGATAGATGTCTGGCCGTCGATGAGCGTCCTGTCGCCCTACTCAGATTGGTGTGTCCCGCACCGTCGTGTCTTTTCGGCCGTGCCGACACCTTCCGCTCCCGATTGAACAAGTTGAATCGGGAGTGGAGGCTGTCGGCAAAATAAATAACTGATTGGCTGTTCATTTTAGCGAATCAGTGCATGAGAAGCGAAACGGAAGTGAGGTACGCAAACAAACGATTAAGAGACACACACAGACGGCTATTATTTTCATCTCACCTGGACGCAAGAATTTATTTTACATCATGACGATCTGGAATGAAAAAAACCGAAGAGAGTGAAAATGAAACGCACACGCTATTTGTTGTTTGTATATATCACGCAGTCTGTCTTCCGGTTGCCTCTTTTGAATGACGAATACACACTACCGCCGCCTGCTGGTACGGAGAGTTATTGCCACTCACGAATGCGCAGTGCATGAGTGCTACTTGGCCGCCGGCTGAAGTCTTTGCGGTGTGTTCCAGTGCGACTTTTGGCCAAGACGCAGGAGACGTGAGGCGACACAACAGTTGGGTTCGTCGGGACGTGTTCTTTGGTGTCAGTTTGGTGTGTCCGGACCTTAAAATGGTCTGAAAGACAGTATCAGAAAACTTCCACTTTTATAACACTGTCAAAAGGATACTTTCTGGGATTTTAAAATGGTGCTGCTGTATATACAGACACTGGATTGGGTTTAACAGCAGTGATTGCTGCTGCTAGAAGAAATGCGAAATTATTTCTAATGCCTGTTGTTTCCACCTGGCGCCAGGGCGGCTTTGCTGACAATTTATGAAAACATCCCAATCCCCCTCCTTTTGGGCTATTTTCCCTTCAGTTAAACCTGTTTTTGTGTTCAAGGTTTCTTCTTTAACCCTTTATTCACATTCTGTTTCACAAGTTTATACTTGCAGAATTACCTGACATGCTAAGTCTTCTGTGGGTGCTTCTTTAACCTTTCAGGTTACAGTTTCTCAAATTACAAATACTGCCATTGACTAAGGGACTTAAGAAGTTGCAACTTAATGCTTACTGCTGACTGAGTTAAATGTTGTCCACTCTGTGTGTTTTAGAGTCAAATTGTGCCCAGAAAAAGTCTGAACGTTGCCTCAGGCAATTTTTCAAAAGCAGAATTTACCATAGACATTTAGAGTCTGTCATCAAAGACTTTGTTGCTGTGGTGCAGAAGGGGGATGTTTTCAGCACTGACCGTAACTATAACCCATGTACAGACAGAACCTTTCCATCATAATGCTAAAATAACTATTTTGGCTCAAATGCTTTGCTTCCTGCTATTTATGCTAACTGGTAAATTTTTCTTCTGACTTTTAATGCCCCATCTCCTCTATTTGACTCCCTACTAGAGCCAATTGTATTTATTTTTGCTCTTTTCCTGCCCATTAATAATCCACTAGGTCAATATACCCATCACACTCATGAAAACAGGGCAAATATCTAAAGCACTTCCTGCCAATGATTGTAGGCAAAGCGATCTGATATACTTTCATATTTTCCTTTTCTTTCCCTCATCCTTTCTGCTTTTTAACAGAGAAGCTTCTCCCCATATGTCATTAGTTTTGGTAAATGATCACTGCTCTTGAAATTGGTCAAAACATGATGAGCTGATTAGAGAATGGAACATTGAAATTTCAGTCAGTTGAAGCAAAAATGTACCCATGTATGAAATGGATGGTAATTACTGGGTAATATAAGTACTGCTAATATTGGCATATATATATTCATCTGATTTAGTCAATCAGTCATTTCATTTTTCTGGAAGCAACACATTTCTCTCCCCTAAATCATTTATTCCCTTCCTATCCCACCATATTAAATGTAATGACTTTCACCCTCAGGCAGTAGCCAGCACAGCATCCAAAGAATGCCATGGGAGCGGGCTAATGGCAGCAACATTAAAAAAGCCAGCATCTGGCCTCCTGTGCATGGACACATATGTCTGAGATGCTCTCCAGTCCAACCAGCAGTGCCCCAGGCCCTTGGACTAACAATGAATACGTTAGAGGTGCTGATAGAGTAAACGTTAAGGATAATTGACCACGCTTTTCTATCGTTTTGGCCTATGATGAGTCTGTTTTACCACACTGGGTCATAAATGACCAATTGATCCAGGGAACAGCAGAGATAATCGGAGTCTGGATGTGTTTATGTTTAGTTTTCCCCCATTAGCAATTGCAATTTCCATGTGTAAGCATGCCCTCTACAGCTCTAAATTCCCTGGTAGTTTCTCACTACGAATTGTAAACACAAGAAGTACACGCAAATTAAATTGTGCATTACTTATGACTGGGATTCCCATTTGCATCTATGGATTATAAAGACTTAATTAATCACGTTCAACTCTTAATTGTATTTGGGTTCAAGAGAACTATGTAATGATAAACCGCATGCAGTTTATCTGAAGCTTCTTGATATCCTTTCCTTGCCTGGCTGTGCTCTAACATCAGCACAAATTCATGTCTGCATAGTGTACAAGACACTTGTTTACAATCCCAGAGAAATCTAAAAGTCTGTGAACAGGATTTGACAAAGTGGGGGGTGGTGAGAAAAATAGATATGCTGTAATGGAGGAAAATAGCAGAGGAAATACAGGGGAAAAGAACAGATGGTGAGAGAACAAGGGAGACAGAAACCAGAAAAAAATAATGACAAAAAGATTTGTAAACAAACAGCTGAGACATTGAAAGAACAGAATAGGGTGTAGCAGAAACAGAAATGCAGATTACATTAAATGACTGGTAGTAAAACATTCAAACACGACAAAATGAAAATGACAGACAATAAGGGAGAAAACGACTAAAAGCCAAACTGTTGGCAGTTCCAAATATCTCACCAGATGTTCCCAGATGCAAAATCTGCTCCTTCAAGATGACACCACATTACCCTGACTTTATTGTTACAGATGTGGTTCTATTGACTGCACCCCTGATTTACACCAAGGCAGCAAGTGGACCGGCCTAGCCTCCCAGGACCCATTCAAACCAAATGCCCCAGCAGGGAGGAGGGAGCAGCAGTAGAAGTAGCAAGCTGGGCATAGTGGAGAAATTGCAAGGGGAACAGACACCATACTGCTCCATATAATGACCCCATTCCAGGCATCTGGCCTTGGGAGGGAAGTTGCATGTTTCTCTGACAGGCTGTATGGCAGAGTAAACCAGAACTTGCTTTCTTCCCTCTCTAGATTTAGTCACCTCCACATTTGTCTTCACTCTGTGTCGCTGTTTCCTCTCAGCTTACAATGAGCTGTAGAAAATGCTGGCAGGAGAAAAAGACACTGCTTTAATCAATACCAACACAAGGCATTGGCTGAAGAGCAGAGGCAGCGATAAAGACAGAAAAAGGGACTGTGCCTACGTTTTTGTTTCTCCTTGAGCACAAATTGCCTTAGAAACCATAAGACTCTAAGAAGGCCCCAAGAATGCAGAAACGCGTGTGGCTTAAGGAGATGAGCAGAACCAGAGTGCAGGATGTCAAAACCCCCTGGTGTGTGCAGAACTTTGAGGTTGACAGTGTCTGGAAAATGAAACCATAAAACAATGGCTGGAATCATAAGCAGCCATGACCGATTTTAAGGACAATTAATGTTTGTTCGTCATCTGTAGACTTTTATTGTGCATCTCTAAGCCCATATGAACAATTTTATTTATGTGTGACTAGAAATGAGGCTTTCAAGGTTTGGCTGCTTGTGTATGTTTCTAAATAGAATTAGATTGATATGCTTATTTGCTGAGTTATTTCAATCATTTAATTGTAGTCAACCAGTGATTTTTCAACTCTGATTGAATAAAGTATCCTCCTAAACACAGGTACAGTACATGAGAAGAAATCTGTTAAAAGTCCTACGTTGTAGCAACCCAGACGTTTTCTGGTTGCCAATGAGCAGCTGTACAGACACAATTGGGAATAAGCACCTTGCATCAGGAGAGTACATGCTGAGGGAGTTTTCTTCTAAAACATTACCAAACAAGGTTCCACTGCAGTGGGTATCTGGGACAGATTTATGGGAGTGGAAGTATGCCTGTTTAAATCCCCAAACTATAGGAGAAAACTACAGTATATGTTCAGCATCAATTAGTAAAGACATTAAATATAAAAGTTGTAAAACTACAATTGACATGTTTGCAATGAGAAGCTGATAATTTCAATGTGATTTGTGTGTTTCCTGTTCACAGTAGTAAACAGTGGTTCATGAGCACTGCTGTCAAAAACTGTACTGGGAGTAAGTGCACATTTACTGCATAAAAGCTACATGCTGGAGTTATATTATCATGGCTAAATAGACACAGTTGGAGAAAGCAATATTACTGAATGTAAAATGCAAATGTGCTGTCCAAATAACAAACATAAAAGATGCCCATGAGGCCAACTTCTTACGGACGTTAAACCTGAATTATAGTATAATAGTATCCCCTGTGGTATCCAACCATGCAGATCATTTGGGTTTTGTATGCTAAAGTGTTAAGATTTGCTTCCTCTCTAATACAAAGGAGGTGAAAGGAATATTATTTGTGGAGCTAAAGTGATTGACAAATGATATTTGAAAAAGTCAACATGACCATGTTTTATTATTTGGTAGAAAACTGTTAAAATGTCATTGTATTTTATTATCATGCCTACACTGGACTGAGAAACTCAATTTCTAAAGAAAATATTTCTGGCTAGGAAATGTAGAGAGACTGGTATCTTCAGAATCTAATAGCTACTGTGACCCCCAAGTTAATTTTAAATCCCGGTCTTGCTGACACAGTTGATCATTTGCAGGTGATGTTCAATTGAGGTTAGCGAACAAATTGTGCAAAAACGGTCAAGTGTGTTGGCCAGCTTGCGTGCACTTAAGCAATCAAAGACAAATGTGGTGCTTTGTTGTGGTCACAAATTCCTCATTCGGCCTGGGCGAGCCTCTCCGCGGCCAACAGTAAGCTGTAGTTGTGCTGAACTGAGGTGTGAATGTGAAGGCCTCGGGAAAAGAACAAATGAGCTCAGTTCACTTTAACTGAACTATTAACAGTAAGAATAAAATGGTTTCAAAATGTGGGGAGCAACATATGTTAGGGGAGCATGTTCATAAAATGTTACTGTCTGTTTGATTTAACATTTATCATCTTTTTCTTTTTTTTCCTGAGACCAAACAAATTTGATGCAATGACCCGGAGCAGGAAAAGGGCAGCGAGCTTAATGTAAGTCTTACATTACACGATTAGTTACAGAAGAGCAATACATTCAAGAACACAAATAAAACCAATTATTACCATGTCTCCCCCTCATTAACCAACGCTAAGACAAAGTACTAACACATGTTGTTCCTCCCTTTTTTTTGCTATTTTAACTTGACCACAAGTAGCTGCACTCTATCAGTATCATAGGGAAGGATTGTGTACTTATGTGTGTTTGTTCAACATCTGCTGGGATCTTTTCTGTGCTCATCTCCTTCTCATTCATGTTACCCTTTCGTACTCTGTCTCGGATTCTCTCCTACCTCCATCTCTCCATTGAAGCCTGGGGCTCCTTCTAATCGTCCTCTGCTGTGCTGATTGGACTTTTCATTAGTCAACTCCCGAAGGTTCAGCGTGACCTCCTCTAGGTCACTGCCTACTGATTATACTCTATCTTTTTCCTACTTCTTCTTCTTCATCAACTCCTTGAAGAAGGGATGGCATGACACTTCCATGATGTAGCCTGTTGGATCAGATCACCAATCTTCTCCGACAGGATGAGGGTTCACCATATTGAAACACTTTAAAATATACTAAACTATTATCTTTTAATAGACTTTACAGCATAATTTGTTTTTACTGTTAATAGAGGGTTGGCTGGAAGTTATTAAGTTCTGGTGTGTATGTGCTGAAGAAACCTAAAAATGTTTACCTTTTGCAGTCGCAGTTATAAAACTAAAGTATGCCATGAAATGTTCTGAAGGATAGGAGCAAAATTGGTCTCTACCATGTCGGCTACCGATTCGGATGGTTAAAGCTGTCTCTGCATATTTGTAGCTTGACGCAAAAAGCTTATTGGATCTTGAGCGTTACCTACCGCCCATGACATGTCCTTGGAAGTCAACAAACCACCTATAACTCAGTCGCTGAAGGGATTTTAATGATGCGGCTATGCCACATGCTGCCAGCGATGCTTACAAATCTAACGGTTGTGTCAAAGATGTGTACTGGAGTAGGAGAATCGTGTGCGTGCGCATTGTGGGGTAGATATGTTTTTCCGTCTGACTAACCATGACCTTGTTCAAATGAAGCCATAACCCCGCCCCCCACGCACATCCACACACATGCATGGTCTCATCTCTGTTCCCCCAACTCCGGGCACGCTCCAAAAGCTGGAACAGATTACTCCCCTGTGTGCTTGTTCTGACTCTGATTGCTGCTACATCCAGATAGGCTTTCAAGTGGCCTCCTGTGTGCGCAGTGCCCCATGGGATATGGCCCTGCACACTACACATGGGGACTATTACCTGAGCCAGCGAAGGCCTGCATGCCGCACGTCGCCCCTCTAGATTGGGCCGACGTGGCCCTCATCCTCTCCACAACCCTCTAAACACCCATTTCCACCCCCAATCATTACAGTTAATCACAGTGATAGCTCTGTCCATGGTCTCTCTCTAGAGTAGAGTGGTCATTCGACTCTATCGGCCCACTGTGCACAATGTCTGTATACGCCGACAAGCATCACTGGCTGAGCTCTGGAGTGCAGTCGTTGGGTTCAGCTGTAACTGCACACATAAACACACAGACACATCCATTTGCAACATTTCCTGTGAATGCAACCACAAAACAAAGCTTGGAACAAAACACATTAACTGCAGCATATGAAGCAGTATCAGCTGCTGAAAGTCATGTCAAGACTGATAGATAATTTGTCTGTGCTTTGTAAACTCCTCTGCCTTTATAGTCAGCACAACCTGTTTCAACAGAAGGTGTTCTCCACGAAGAATAAGCCCGACTTATTAAAGGAGAAACTGCAGGACTGTGAGGAACAGATAACCTGCACTGAAAAAGTCACTGTTAATCTTCATTCTTATGTGTACTGGCATGTGACAGCAGCTGTGCATCTGTAAGAGTTAGAAAAGTGGAAAAGCCTGTGTAAGATGCAAGTTTAGAAGCAAGAAGAATACGCATTTACTTCTTATCGGTGTGTGTTTTGTCAACACAATCCCAATTCAGAGGAGAGGGGAACAGAAATGTTCAAACATGTCACCTCAAAAAACATTTGAAAGTAACTGAGTTTTTAGAATTCCAACAGAAGGCTGTTGTAAAGATGAATATACAAGATACATAAACAAAAAAGAGAAACAAATAGTTGACGATTTCACAGACAACTTTGAGCAGGTGATTGATATACAAACTGACCACAGACTAACTCAGAAATGCAGTGTCTCATGGAAGAAGAAACAATATCTAAACTTGCATGGAGGTAAACCACAGTGGAAAATGTATGACAACTAAACACGCCATTAATGTTGTTCACGAGGAGCTAAGCTGTAGGGATTTGAAATAGACAGCGAGTGAGAGAAGAAGTAATTAAAAAATGTTCAGTTGAAATGTAGGTTCTAGCTGAGAGTCGAGGGGACAGGCTTAATGGCTGAGACAATGGCTTAATATTTAAATTTTAAATACATTATGGGTCAAACTGGATTTTTATCGCCGATCTGGCTCATTGGTAATAGCCAAGCTTCTGTTTTGGGTTACCTGTGTCGAAATGCAGTAGAAAAAAAGGAGTGCAATCATTTCTTAGTTGCAGGATCTATGTAAGGTTTGATAAAGTGACCAATGAAAGCAAATGGAAAAAATAAATAAACATAACTCTTCTGTTATCCCCCAACATGCTATAATTTATATCCACTGTATCACAACCAATTAACTATACTGTTATGTTAAAATTACTCATTACAATATTGCCCTCCATTCTACATTTTCTCTGGTTGAGTTTTAATGTTGTTTGCTTTGATTTATAAGTGTTATGAGTCAGGGTTGGAGAGGTGTCACAGGTTGCTATTTGCAACTGCCAAGTCGTCGCCTCTGAGAGTGTTCACTTGGCAGATCTTACTATATATGGAATGAGAGAAGCTGTTAAAATCTAGGGGAGCTTGCAGTGCATTAGCCAGAAGGATAATGAAAAATAGTTAAAATGCCACATTTTGGTTTTTACAAGGCATGCCCTGCTAAATAACCAAATTCTATTTATTTGCACACTTTAATTTAAAAAGAAAGCCGAATTTTCATAATTCATTAAATACATTTGTATCTCTGCTAGGCACCGACTTGGCTTTAATGCATTCTCTTAATCTACAAACACATTTAAGGTATACTGCATGTGAAGAGCAACCTGTAGTTGCAACATTGAGAGAAACCGTAACCATGTCTGCTTTTGGACACTCAAGAACCCTGAGCACTACAATGGACAAATACAGCAGAGGTACAGTATGTCATTTGTTTGATTCATACCCTCAGGAATTGTTAGGGCTTTCATTTGAGCTGTGAATTTCTTTTTGGAAAAAGCAACATGTTTCTGACAGTTCCTGCATGGTGTTTCATTTTGAGTTCTGTCTGGCCAAGTAGGCGTTCCTATGAACTCTGCTCATGACTCCAGAGAAAAACTGTTATTCTGTGATCACGGGAAGCATTTTCCTCACATTACTCAGTGATGGAGGCCTGTGAAAGTCAGGCAGAAAGCCTTGCAGAACAATTGGCCTGTGTCCTCATAGGATGGTTAACCCATTTAAAATCATCACTTTGTTTGGCTCTGGACTCGGGGTTACAGTGCTGCCTGTGACCTCACCCGTCACCATTTGGCTGACAGCAACAGCATGGTAACCTTGTTAGATGCAGGGCTGAATCGGCCCTTCCCTCGTAGATAACAATCAGTGTGTCTGTAAACTTCGATATGACACAAATATGAACAAAACTGCAGCTCCACAGCAAAGCCCAGACTGGAGAACATCAAGCATGGACAGTTTCACGGGGCATTTACCTGTCATAAAACCTAGTTATGTCTCAGGGAATTCATTTGGCAATGTCTCAAGCCACTTCTAGAAATGCCAGAGTGGAAGATCTGCTTTTTCTTTCTCTTTCTCACAGGATTATTTTTAGTGTTTTACTAAATAACTGTTCTGTCACTGATATGTGCTGCTAGTTATGTAAACATAATTCCTTTTAGATTTCATGTAAGAATTGGAAACAGCTGCTGTCGCCGTCCATAGGGGCAAAACTGTTATTTTTCAACTATGTTACAATTTGTGAAGTCGTGGCGAAGAGCTGTATAGGTGTCATGGCAGTAGTCTGCTCTCTGTCACAGTCACATTGTACAAACTGTGAGCATTTAAGAGCAAGACAGGTCAAAACTAAGGTCAAAACTTCAATCTCATTCATGGAGGGCCATTTCCAGCACAGTTATGTGTCTACTTTGGTCTAACATTCATCTAAGTGAACCTCTGTACATCCTAAACACATACTGTGTCTTTCTCATAGTGAAAAGTGTTCTATGCAGTTTGAACTTGACCTGTCCTTTCAGAATTACATCATAAATAAAATCGTATAGACATCAAGATTGTTTTCCCACCATTTAAGGCAAAAGGTTGTTCTCGGTTTAATGTGTATTTGTTGATGCAATGAACTAGAACACTGGAATGTGCATTATGGATGAAAACCAATGAAAATCTGAACAACAGTGCAGTTACTAGAAAAGTAAATCATCATACAGCTCGTAGATCAAACTGTCAGAAGGTTCTGGAGCAGCTGAGAGTTTAACAGAGTAAAACAAATAATGTCATCTGAATTTAAGCATTGAGCCTACAATATATTATTTTTAACAATCTCAGGGTAAGACCTTCTCAACTTTTGCCTTCTAACTTTGCTCTTTGTCAATAGGTTTGGTAATGTGATATACAGTACCACGGCAACAGCCGACATACTATCAGCAATACCATAAATGTACAAGTAAATCAACTAGTTGCACGCAGATTTGATTTCTGTAAAATGTTCTGCTGATGCTGAAAGAAACCAGATTTATGAATGGATGCATGTGTGGCATTCATTTTTGTGAGCAGGAAGAAAAACAAATCAATAACACCAAAAGTCTTAAGTGGTATTGGGAAGGCCCATATGCTTGGCTGCAGTACAAGGAAAATCACAAGGCAACGTTGCATTAGTTAAGCGGAAACACACGATAGAGTGCTAGTAAACAGCCAAAAATATGATGGAAAACACCATTCCAAAAGGGCTGATTAAGTGAAAGAAAAAAACGCATGACAATAAAATAACTTCCATATTTCCCCCAATTCAGCAACTGGAAGAAAAACACATTTTTGGAAAAACAAAAAGGGTTTTTAAGAGCTGTGGGCTTGTGCAATTAATCTCCATATGTACAGTTGATGTACTGCGACAATATCTCACTGGAAGAAATAAAGGGACACACCACACAAATTCAGACAATCTGTCCTCATTTCCTTGGTCGAGAATCAGTAGAAAGAGCTTTGGGTTTTCCATGGCCATGTCTTTCTCGATTTGAGAAAGAGCAAACCAGTAATTTTCTTACTTGATTTCAATGAACCTTGCAGTATTGCATATAATAACTGAATCTTGCATTTTTAAAAAGGTGCCAGAAGACTCAGTATGGGCTTCTGAATTTTCAAAGAATGAGTAAAATGCAAATGTACTTATTGCAGACATATCTCTATGTAAGAAAGATTCACAACATCCACCACATAGGCTTATACAGAAACACTATTGCACTGAATTTATGTAGTGGTAAGGATTGGCAATGGTTGTGAATTAATGCAGAAAGTCAAATACTTACTCAAACCAACCAGGCTCAATAACCGACTCATAATGAAAGTACTTTTAACACATTTATGAATGGCATTATCTAGATTGGATTTACCAAAATGTCTAACCAAATACAGATTATTCGAGTTTCAATAATATTATCACATAATAATTTCTGTTGAAATGTATTTATGAATTTAATTATTGTATTCATGTCTTTATTTAATGCCAATGCCTCTTGATTCATGTGTTGGAACTAATATAATAATGACATGACCTTCTTTTTTAAACAAATATATTTGTGTGTGGGATGTAATAGCTTTACTAATGATAGGGAAATTAGGGAAATTATTGACCTAGACTCCTAGATATGACGTACAGGACCAACCCTGACATCTGTTTATCTCCTTTAAGGACATAGGCTGCTTCAGCCATAATATTATTGTTCCCATTCTGTGACCGGTCAACACTAGGTCACAGATGGTCTGTTGTTGTGGGTGCACTGGGACATTTCCTTCTTTGTTGTTTGTGGACTCCAAGGTATGACATCTTCGAGGCCATAAGTGACGGACGCAAGTGACTCAGTGTGCCCAGTGTGTTAAACTATCTTATCAAAATATGTTGATTACTCTCTGTGAAACCAGTTAAATGGGCTAACGAGAGAGAGGCGCTCCAGAATTGACGTGGCAACTCTACCGTGAAGTCAGAACCTCTGGCTCTTGGACTTGTGATGTGAATCTCTCCGGCCGAAACTCCAAATAAACCATCAGTGTTTGACATCAAAGCTCCTGCTCCACCGTGTCTCCTTCCTGAGTCGGTGACTCCCACTGCATTGCTACACAGAAGTTTCCCTTACAATATCTATTTCTGTTTTATTATTCAGTCAAGTGACACATGCTGTGAAAAGTATTTTTTTCACCGATTTCCTTAAAAATATGTTTAATGATGTGTAATGTATTTTTTTTAATAATCCTTTTTCACCTTTACGATCATTGCTCCTAAAATCTCTGAACACCCACAAACAACGTGTTGACATAGAACAGCAGCAGAACATAGTTTATTGATGTTTTGCTTTGACTAAAAGGATTAACCAGAGGTGTGGAGAGGCAATGCTATAGATCAGGGGTGTCAAACTCTTGGCACGCGGGCCAAATCCGGCCCGGGATCTTCATTGTATGTGGCCCGCAAAAACTTGCAAAGAATATAATATAAAATACAATTGGTTTAATTGTTGAATATTTGCTTTGAATTATTTGCCCTAGACTTCTGCTTTCAGACGTAGTTTTTTATGAAGTTATTACCAGAACTGATAATAATCCAATGCAGAGCCAATCATTTTTATATAATACAATCATTTTATATAACACATTATTTAATATATATTATATATTTATATAGTCTTAAAGTTACAACCGGCCCTTGGAGTGCAACCATAATGATGATGTGGCCCGCAATGAAATTGAAGTTGACACCCCTGCTAGATGATCTTTCTAAGTTTCCTTCTCTGTCAATAAATTACGGAAAATAATGTTGATGGTGTCCTTTGCATTGGTGCGAGCGACACCTGCAGTCAGTCTTAGATCATTTCCTGTGGCCAAACTTCTACACAGCAACAAATCATCTGCAAGCCACATGGCCTCACAGTAAAGTAGGAGCCAAGCAACAGTAACTACATATTGATATATGCTGACACAATTTGAGGAAAGGCTACACCGCACTTGTAATTCATCACCTGTTGAAATGAATCAGCCAACAAATGCAACTCTTGCAGGACTGCCTTTCTTTTACTTATTTTCTTACTAAAGAGAGGGACATATTGGGTCTCTGTTGATTTCTTGTGGGATCCCAAATGACTATATTTTCATCCAAAATTGACCTTAAAACAACAGTAACATTTACTGGCAATATTTGTTTTTATACTGCAAGACTACGAACAAACCTGTGTTAGTGTTAATGGAAAGCATGGCGCACAAACTCTACTCTCTCTCCCGTTTCCTTCAATCCTGTGCAGTGTGTGTATACAGAATGTGCAAGAGTGTGTGTGTGTGTGTGTGTGTGTGTGTGTGTGTGTGTGTGTGTGTGTGTGTGTGTGTGTGTGTGTGTGTGTGTGTGTGTGTGTGTGTGTGTGTGTGTGTGTGTGTGTGTGTGTGTGTGTGTGTACTACCAGTATGTGTATATGTCATACACATATTGGAAAAATGGAAAATGTACTTTCTTTCAGACGAGAATAATTGGTCTCCAGAGTCATTATAATTAGGGGCTCGTGCATGTGATGTAAGAGTCAGGACTGACCAGCACAAGCAAACACAAAGTGCCCTTTATTTTTGAAGATCTGCCTAGAGTAAAACATAATAATAATAATAGAACTGTCAGCTAATGGCTACTTATTCTGCAGTTAAAAATCAAACCACATTATATCAAAATGAGTGTAGTTTCTAGGGGTCTGTAATAATGTACACAAAATATACAAAAACTTTTTATAATTATGGTTTCTTCCATTTAACAATTTAAGTAAAAGTATACATTTCTATTTATCCATTAATAAAATATGGTATGTGCACGTTATGAACATGTTGACAGTCCTTAATTTGGTTTCTACGTTTAATTACACCACTGTTTATGCAACTATACAGTACATGTACAAACACGATATTAATATATTAAACAGGATATTAATTTATGTCAGCACACATGACATTTTCTGATAGATGCTACATACTCCAGTATGTGGCTCAGAAGATTTATAAGAATGTCAATCGTGTCAACTCTTGTTCTATCCATCCTTTGCATGAGTTTGGCTGATTACTTTGTCGATGCAGGCCTTGGAAGTAAGATGCAACTTTCCATGGAGAGCTGCAGCACATCTGATTTACACTATTCCACTATTGATCCGACTTCCTGATTAGAATTTGTAATTAATGAAGGAGGCTAATTGCCTAGAGAGAGGAATCCGCCTGACCCTGAACGATGCTGATGATTTGCGTTGCGGCACTGAGCCTAAGTTAATTGCTAGGCTGATTTGACTCGCCATGCCAGAGATAATATGCAATGCCACATTTGAAAAATTGACCTCACTCTCTTCCTATTTAAAGATCATATGAGCCTATGGAAAGGAGGGAGTGAAAAAAGGCGCAGAGTGGTGTGAAGTCACGTACATGTGAATTAGTGCCATAAACAAAGCATAACACATGCACCAGATTTTATGAAGCATGTGTGCCAAATGTAGCCAGTGTTTTTCTTATTTAGGTAATGGAAGTAAGATTCAGAAGGTTGGGAAATGGAAGGGGAGGGCTTGCTTTGAGACAGGCTCTGATACCTTGACAATAATCCCTGCTTTTCCCACAGCAGGGATAAGGGCCACTAGGGGTATTTCCACAGCCTAAAGGCCTTCCATTAACTATTAATCTTCTCATGGAGAGCAGTGGGGGAACCGTGGAGTCACAGCTGCCATTCTCTTACCCACTCTTCCCCCCTGTTCCACTGTTTCCATTGGCAAACAATCCACGGCAATGAGTCGGACTAATTAATTTTAAATAAAATACATTGGTTATGCATAATTTATACTTGATGCCCAGAGCTACCAGTGTTAGACAAATACACAACTCCATACTGAATTACAAGCCACTTGAGCTGAAAGGAAGAGTGCGGGTCTTTGGCAAGCTATCAAAGTCAACCCCTATATGCTTTTAGGTTACGGTTATCCAAACCAAACAAACACTGTCAAATTGCAGTTGAAGAACAAGCATTAAAAATGCCTGATGTTTTCATAATGGGCTAGTTTGGATCCAAGAGAAAGGTAGGCCTACATTATTCTTGCACTGTATATGTGATAACAAAGGTCATCCATTGTAGCCCAGATACTGTGAGTACAGGTGTCCTCATTAGATTATAGTTACAGTGTGGACGTACAGCTCTATTTCACACAAGCTTTGCACTCAAACAGTCTCTTGGACATCAAGGGTGCTTCAACTGCGTCCCTTGACACCTTAACATGTCAGAAAAGCCTTGTCTAAATATAGGTCCCTGCTAGAACCCTTCTACAGAATGGGCAAAATGACAAAGGACCAACGAACCAAGGATAAAGCTTGCCTATGATATCCATATGTATTTGCAAGGCATCTGAAGAAAGTCAAACTCAGAACATTATATTTTGTTTCATTTATATGGCAAACCAGACTCATTGATATATGTTTCGACTGCCCAGTTTTCTGTTCGCAAGAACCAAAAACAAAGAACAAGGCAAACTGACATGGACAGGCACCCAGAGCAGTTGGGTTTGGTGCAAGATTGGCAAGTGGACTTGAACCAGCAACCCTTCGCCCAATGTGGGAGATTGAATGTGTCTCGGCTTGATTAAAGAGAGTAATAAGGCCTTGGGGTATTAAAAAAATAAATAAATGTAAAGTATTTTTACCTTGAACTAAAATGTATTTAAGATGTTGATACAATACAAATATTTTCAAGTTTAGTTGACAAATGTTTACCAGAGAGCGAGGAAGCCATAGTTCAGTTTCGCTTTACAATAAGTTCTGTAAAGGCTGCAGGCTTACAAAGCTGTCACTGGTCATGCTTTTGTTGGTTTAAGCCTTTGGCAGCCAGTGGTTTTGCCTTAGTTGTACCTGTTGACCTTCTTGAGAAAGCGGCTAAGGACTTTGCTGAGGGTTGTAGCCTGGCTTAGTGAAAAACCCTGCACACATAAGAAACTTCCGCCTCCTTCCCAGCCTTCTCCTCTAGCTATTGGCATCTGAGTTTGAAGCACTCCACAAAGGCAGGGATTTATGGCCTACTGGAGCGAGGATAGGGAGAAAGCCCTAATTTCAGCAAGGAATAAAAGCACTTTTCAAATGGTTGTTGTACATGGACCAAGACAAATACAACTTTAACAGAGCCACAGACCAGGCGGCATAAATAGCTGTACACATTGCTCAAGTAATATCTACAGTTCTGGCAAGTGCTCTTTTGGTTCAACAAACTATTTGTTATTTTACTTTTATTGTGTCTATTTTTGCAGTCTTTCTTTCTGGCATACAGGACCAATCTAACTGATGTCCTTCTGTGGACAAGCAAGAGAGGATCAGTTTTTATGAGGTGGCCCACCCAAGAAAAGAAACAAACACATGATGAGATACTACATTGTTTTGATTTGAGCGACACATGAAGAATGACCATCTGCCAGTGAACTGTGAGCCAAGAAGAAGCTAGACAGACAGAAAAGGAGAAAAGGGTAGAGAGGGAGAAAAATGGAGGAGGATAAAAAAGGAAGAAGCATTCCGGAGCTGGCCTGGTTAATTGCACAGGATTGGAAACAGATGCACAGCCACAGTGACGTTATCTGAGTAGACCTTGAAAGTCCTTTTGGTTTGAGGGGAGGGGGATCGGAAGACTTGAAAACACGGTGATAGATAGGAGGGATGACAAAGAGACAAAATGGGAAACATGTAATAGTGCTGTGGCACCACAGAAGGCAGAGGAGCAAAAAAACAGATAATGAGGGTTAGGGCTAGCGTTTGATGCTTTGATAGGAAAGAGACTAGGAAATACAGATGCCAAGAATGTTTACTCAAAGTGGACAATTTGGCATTGCACAGAACCCAGAGCACTATGTTGGTTTATGTACATTTCTGCACTAAGATGGAGCATCAGGTTGGGGTGGAACATATATATATATATATTTTTAAGATGTATAAAGTACAAATATCTGAATACATGTTTTTATTTGTTAAAAACTTGCTTTTGGGGAAAGGAAATAGGAGATGTGGTTGCTCAAGACTTTGATCGTGGTGGGTTTTTGTGTTTTCTGATAATCACAGTTGCCAGATTCCTTTTTAAGGTGTTTGGAAACTATGCGTCTAATTATTAACACAAGATAACTTTACAACTTAGCAGCTGATGTGCTCGGAGCGCATTCATCCGCCCTCACTCTTTCTCTTACTCTTCCAGAAACCTGTAACGTCACACACTTTATACAGCATCGAAGCTTGTGTATGTGTATTATATCATTTGGTTTTTTTCATTTACCCTCATGTCATTAAGCGAGAAAGGGGCAACAAGTGGGGGTTTAACAAAACTTAACGTCTTTGCTTCAACATTATATTGTCATCTTAATTTATAACCAGACTTTAAGAAGATAAATTATATTACTGTCCAAGTCAAGTATCCTGTTTGTGATAAACGTTTCACATCATTTCTGACTCATTTAATCTTGTTATTCAACCATTGATTTGTATAGGCCTAATGTTTTGAAAATTACTGTTAGAATTGGGATTTTGTATGTTCAATTTTCATAACCAATTTTATTAAAATGCCAATAGAACTAATTTTGCTGTCATGACAAATAGACTAAAATACAAATGCCAGGCTCTCTGCACATCCATAGCATCCATTAGTATCAATCCACCTGTCTGATCCAATTCTGCCACGGTCTTCTTCATTTATTAATTGAAATGTCTCTGTTAAGAGATTAATTAAGTTGTTACTGTAATTCAAAATCACCAGTAAGGCCAACACGTTCACAAATGGATCAATCACCAATCGAGTAAGAAGAGGTTTGGGACTGTTATTGTATAACACAATAAAATAGGTTGGTCACTTTCAGTTAAAGTTCCCATGACATGCTTTTTCGGTTATTACCCGTGCCCTTGTGTGTTACAGTATGTAGCTTTTTCTGCATGTAAACGGTCTGCAAAGTCACAAACCCTCAAAGTACACCCTGTAGCGAGTAAAACTCTAACACAGAAAAGACCTGTCTATGCTGCCCCAGAACGCCTCGTTGGAGATTTCTCTTTTTCCATTGTTTACTTCCTGAGTATAGTGACGTAACGATACCCAGTTCCAAATGGACCGCATCTCAGCCGCGGCTCAGCGGATCTCCACACACAGCCAGGCTGTGAGTGTGTGTGTGTGTGTGTGTGCTCAGGCTGAGTTCCTCTGTGTCTCGCTGTCTCGCAGACCCCATGCAGCCACCAGGAAACGACAGCAGTAATACAACTCACACTGTCCGCTCCTCGAGCTTCAAAGGGCAGAGCAGCGAGCCCCGCAACGTCCCGCCAACACGGCACCCAGACCCCACGCAGCATTCTCTTCTGTTTGTCATTACTGGTGTCATTTTCTGGTTGCTAACAAACCGCATTGTAACACATAAACACTGATCTTCAGCTGTAACGGTGGTTGACTAATCAGAACAGAGTGGGCGAGCTGACCAATCAGAGCACAGTGGGCTCATAGGGAGGGGGGGGCAGGAGCTCCAACAAGGTGTGTACAGAGAGTGAATACACATAAGATACAGAGATGCTGTATGAGAAAACCAATGTGATTTTGGAACATTGAACAATGTAAATCTATTCTAGTAGACCTCAACAATGGAACTATGATCAGTATCAGTAACAGTATCAGTATGATCATGTCATTAACCATAGAAGCATCGAAAACCGTTTTGCATGCCATGATACTATCACATTTTCACTACTGTATAACCTGCTGGTCCCAAGCAACTAAGACTGCTATGAGACCACTTGAGGTTCTTTATAAACAAGCCTTAAAAGTTATAGATAGAAAGTCATTAAAACACCATTATTGCAATATACTGTCCAAATACAAACTTTTCAGTTTTGATAGTCTTGTTCTACTTTCCCGAGTTCGATTGGTATTCAGAATCATTCACAATTCTACAACACCACCGTCGAGGAGCTTTATTCAGCTTCACCGTGAGCAGAGTTGCAGAAACTCCAGATCTGCATTAAATGCAGATCTATCCATCCCTCTGAGGCGCACTGCCTTTGGACGATCAGCATTTTCGTTTACGGCCATCAAGCACTGAAATACTCTTCCAGTTGAACTTAAAACCTGTACTGATTTTAACTCGTTTTCCTATGGTGCAAAAACAAATGATATTAAGCAACCAGTCATGCCAACATTAATTACACTGTAATCTGAGTTTTTTTTTATTTGAACTGTATTCATACTATATCTTAGTGTATTTGAAGTGTACTAAGTATTATGTTCGTAACCTGTATTTAAATCAGGCTTTATAATTATTTGAGTGACCGAGATCATGCAAGTGTATTTCAAGTGTACTATGTATTAATGTATTGAGCTGTACTTAAATCAGGTTTTAAAATTGTTTGACTGATAGAGATCATGCAATGTTATTATTTGTTTATTGATTGTTATGAACCTGCCTGAGGACCACAGATGGAAATGAGCTATTAGCTATAATCTGGCATATTGCATCTCTTCTCTTTGCTGAGATTAATGTGTTGTATGCATGGTCCTTCTATAATTAAATACAAATACAAATGAGACCTTTAAGTGCCCTGCTGAACTCTCAGTCAACGTTTGAAATTACATTCAACACCTAGCTTATTATCATACCTATATAAATGCTATTAATCCAGCAGGAAAACCTATGTCTAAATTGAAAAAGCTATGTCTTATCACACACACAAACACAACCTGACTCCCAAGTTACCTTTGAGTCTGACCTTTATCCATTAAAAGGTTTTTGGTTCACTTTCTGAGGGAAGCCACCTCCTGTGCCAGGGTTGTGTGATTTGTGATTAGTGGGTGGATCTAAGAGCGCCGAGGCCCCAGGGCCCTCAATCTTATAATTACACTCCATCCCTCGGGAAGGACCCCAGAGTGACAGCAATGTAGCTCCCATTTTTACCAGGTCAGGCTCGGCTATTGAGCACATCCTGTACCCTGCCAATGGCCCTTTCCTTTTAAAGAGCCATTCCCTAGGACCTTGGGACACAGGGACCAGCTCCACATTACCAGTAGGCACCTGTTCTCCAACCTACTTTAATGCTGTGAGACCATCGACAATGAAATGCAGGTGAATCTGGAGGCCTTTTTGAAGCCTTTTTTTCAAATCCTTGGATATTCAGACTATCAATTTTTTCTCCATCTTTTAACAATGCAGGAAATATGTTTTATATTTTAGAAAAACAAATGTTAGCTGTTCTGGCGATATGCCCTAACCTGAAACATTCTGTGAAAGCAGGAAGAAGAAAAAGTAGAGGACAATAAATCTTGCAGTTAAACCGAAATGTTAAACAGCTGTTTTAAGATTCTTTTAGCTCTTGAGGTTTTTGGTAATTCAAGGAAAAACATACCGTCCCAATGTTGAGGATGTATAAGCGCCGATTACAAAGAGGTATTATTATTTAGGTAATGTGATTATACTAGAGCAATAATACAATGATCTTTCAGAAAAGCATTTGCAATACATATTTCGGCACTGCTAACTTTCAAGATGACAAATCCATCCTGTGTTAAGTTACACATTATCGTGTTCAAGATCTTATCTAATAGATAGATTTTTCTTTATATCGTTCTTTTATAGCATTCACACATACTGACACACAATGGGTATATTATATCATTGAAAAGCAATGTAGCTCCCACAGAGTACAAAACCTACATCATGTAAGCCTCCCCTGGCTCTTACTTACATTTATAGGATCTGTTTTCATTTTAAATGTATATTGTATCAACTGGGGTTTGAAATGCATTTTTATTGAAAAATCATTACATTTGGCCCATCAGGGGGCACACAGTAATTGCTCAAAACTGCTCTCAAGTGTAGGTCCTTGGGAGAGGGGCACACTTTGTAAGTTGCATGTTTTTCACATCAGTTTAATTAATTACACCCATATTCAGTTTGTAATCCCTTTCATGTAACAAAACAGGGAAATATATATATATATATATATATATATATATACTGTATATATAAGTATGATATGAATGATTCTAGCAATTGTTTGGCAATTATCCTAATCAAGACCAAGATCAGTGTCTTAAGATGGATATTTTAAAATGTACTTCCTCTATATTTATATGGTCAAATAAGATGACATTTGATAATGTGTTTCCTGCAACACGATGCTCTTTACACACACCCCCCCCCACAGTGTCCAACAGTGTAACAGACTTTTACACAAATTACTTGAAGTAATATCATGCTTATGAGTTAAATATTCCTACCATCTTGTATGACCATGACCGTACCAATACATCAAATGGAAAATTATAGATATTTTAATAATTTAATTCCCTGTGATTCCTGCATGAAACATGATTTTTTTGGGGGAAAATTAATGATGTAATCTAGATGTTAAAATTAGTTTATTCTGCAAGTCTAATTAAAGCTTGGCAATACTACAAGTCTTCATAGTAATGACCCAAAACTGTGCGATGACAATACAATAAAGCTAAATCTAAAGACACTATGGCCACAAGGAGGATTATTTTTAGGTAAACAATAGCCTTAAAAAAGAGAAATGCAATGCTTTTGTTTATCTGAAATTGTAATGTGTTTTATTGTAGCTATTTGTTATTTTGTAGATGACTAGATTTTCTCAACATCTCATAAAAACCACCCGCAGATTTTGAATCAGATGCTAGCCAAGTGAAGAAACCCTTTGAAAGAATAAGAATAATGTTGTATCAGCTTTTCAAAGGAAACGTTTCTCCTTCTGTTCAACACTGACATCCACTCTGTACACTAGTTTGAATTACTGTTACTTTTATCTCGGCAGAACAATTGAGTGTGATCAAAGGAAGATTAATTGAATTTGAAGTCTCTTTCGGATGGAAGTTTGGAACAAGTGCAAGATCAAGATGTCCTTAACCACTGCATCACACGGCTTCATTTTCCTCATTAAAAATAATCTTCTTCCTTGCCTTTTTATTCTTTATCAAGATCAAATGTCAGAATTAATTAGTTTTGTATTTGAAAACTATGGTACATCAATCAATCAATCAATCAATCAATCAATCAATTGCCTGACCACAAATGGCTTTGTAAGCAAGAAGAAGAATTTAAAACTATATTCTGTATTTTATAGGAAGCCAGTCCACATCTGATACACTCTTTTTCTTTAAACATTAAAGAGAAACCTAAGCCCCCTCTCTCCCCCTCCTCTATACTCTTGGTTTCAGGAGGGCCTTACAATTATTACTGTGTCTGAAGGCCGGGAGACAATGTGTGGCTTCTTCGGCATCATTTGTCTCCTGAATGCCCAAGCATGTTGACAACATAGACTTAACCTCAGAAGCTTGTGTCAAGCTGATGCTATTAATTTACGTCCAAGAGGAAGCTACTCTGTCACTGATAGCAGCAGCTATCTGTCTTCTGTTGATACTCAGAGACAGGAGCTGCTTATTTGGCCAAAGCAGTTCTGGACAACACTTCCTTACTAGAATATGTTACAGAGTGTTTAGTGACAGCTTCATGTGACGAAGAGCAACAATAATTCCAGTATTAGTCGGTACAGATGAGGGTATGGGTGAATTGATAATGCTACACATGGGTAGCTCAGCTCCTGCCTGGTTAAAAATATAAAATAAAATAGCTAACAGCCAACGTAAAAGAGGTTCTCTGAAGTATGTTATAATGCATTCAAGCTCTTTTCCTAAAATTGTGTGAAATGCTAATTATAACGTTATCACAATGTCGTACAGCGTTATCTTTAAACATGTTTTTCATAAGAAACTAATACAGTATAAAAGGAGATGCTAACACTAACACTAGCTCTGAACATTTTAACATATAATTAAAAATATAAATACCAAAACTCTTTACAAATCGAAGCAAATATTTCAATAAAAGTTTTTTTTATTTACTAATCTTTTTAATTGTGTGTTTTTATGCAAAAAAACTATAGCTGAAAATAACTAAGTAAAAGGATAACATAAAAAATGTGCGATAGTTTATAGACTTAAAAATATTATCAAATGGTGGTGAAAAAAGTTAGCCCGGAGACATGGATAAATCGCGCAATTTGAAAAAAAATATTGACAATAATTCCTGATGGCTGGCATGACACAGTCTTAATGCGTTTGTCTGCATTGTTTGTAATCGCTATTATTCCAACGCATATCAGAATCAAAATCGCCATACATGTGGCTGCATATATATATATATATATATATATACACATTTAGATCCTAGTTTTAGGAAATGTTTTAAGTTAAAGCCAAAGACAACGTCTCCATTTTCTGCCATATTTACATGAGTTTTTAATGTTGGTGCAGGCTGTTTTGCCAACAGCCATTTAACATGAAAATATATGCTGAGAAGTAAGCAAAACATAAGGATCAACAGATTTATTTCATGCAGTCAGAGTGCTGAGATGTAAGATGTGTTAAATATTCAAAGGCAGATGCTTGCGTTTTAGCCCTTAAGAGTAGATTGACTCACAAATCTCTCTGCTTTACTTTGGCAGATGTTTAGAGCACTTGATGTTTCATGGATCCACTGTACAGCAATTGACTACAGCACTTAACCTTATTTTATCTTCACAATGCACAGGCCATTTGAAAGGATAACAAAACAGCCATTGAGTTGGGTTGTAAATCATTGCATGGCGAAGGCACTCACATTTTTAAACATAAGGTTTTTTAAGACCTAATGCAAATTATTATTAGTGTTATTATATAGTCTGCATGGTTATTTCTTAATGCAAATCAAGAACATATTGATCTACTTCTATTCAGTTTGAAATGGGCGGTAACCAGCATAACAAGATAGCCATATATGCATCTCCACTAGAGCAGCTCAGATATGGGTGCCTTGCTCAATACCACCCCAAAGAGCTATATTCTTAAAGTGGAAGGACACATTCATTTGTTTGACAGATGTTCCCAATTGACATTAGAATTTGCACCATCCTTGGGTCACATGCCGACTTCTCTTACTTTTAGACTTCTGTGTCTAGCGTCTCCTTCTCTTCTGCCTCCGGTCTCTACTTTGAAAACAGCCTAAAATAGTATTTTCCTCACCAGGGGATTGAATCTCATCATTAAACTCTTGTCTTTATCCTTCACTAAGCTTCTATATACCTTAGTCTTTCATATGAGTTCCCTATGGGTGCTAGCAACATCTGTTTTCTCTCTTTACCACTGTGTCCTGCCAGATACTCACTGAAGTAGAAGTACCCACCTACAGTAGAACACATCTAAAACACACTTCTCCATCCAAGCATTGATTTGTTAATCTTGGTGCTCATATACTTTCACAAACTTGAGTTCACTGTTAAACCAAGCAGAGGCCTGGAAGAACTCCAGCATCTCCACTTCAACTGCACTGTCTCTCTTATGCTAAATTGTGGACACCCGCTGCTCGTCGACATGTTTCTCCTGCAGAAAATTGGCCATATTCTTTTTTCTCCTAATATTCCTGGGAGTGAAGGAGAGTAAAAACACACAGTACAGGTCAGAGGTTGTCTAGGAGTGATGAATGAGCAAATAAATATGTGTCCGGGATATGGGCCTCGTTCGGCAGCATTCCGTTCCACATTCCACTATTTGGGATCATGCTCGCGACAGGGTTCCTAAGAACAACGTGCAACATTGTGGCAAAGGTTTACCCCCAATTTTGGAGAGGGTCCATAAAATATAGGCGGAGAAAATACATGACATGCTCCTCTGTAATTCCATGCTATGTGTTTCACACTGTGTAAGAAACTGTTACCATGTTGCACTGCGAGTGAGTTCACTCCTGTGCTACACAAACCCGAACTAGCTCAGCGCCTCTTTATGCTCATCTCATGTGTCTCACAGGATTCAGGTTTTAACATCTTGGAGGCAGTGTGAGTTTCAGTGTACACTTACAGTAGCTACTGGTTATTTGTGGACTGTTTCAGCATGGACACAGTTTTACACCAGCTCATCTGTCATGATATGTTTCTGGTCTGTACAACCTCTCAAATTCCACCTGTTGTCAGATCAAATCTGTGGACAGAAAACTTTAGGAGATGGCGCCCTCTGTTGAATATTACTTATTTGTTTATCAACATAAATATTATTGCGATTTAAGGGTTTTTCATTCTGAGTTTTTAGTGCAACTGATCGAAAATAAGCAATGGTGGTTTGTGACAAAAACAATGTTCAACCTTTTTTCTCAGAGATAGAATCTACAATATCGCATAAATCTTTACTCAAAATTCTTACCAAATATTTTACATTTTAGTCAATGTCATACATTCTTATAGATTATCACAAGTAATGGTTCCCCCAACGGACATCTTCTATTGCTGCAAATCAGAAATTTGCATGTAAGCATTCCTCACATGAGTTATAGCAGGATGGCATACCAAGCAGGACACCATCTTTAAACATAAGGCTCGGTTTAAAGCTGTCACGATGACAAACGCCCACTGTGGTGGCCTTCAGCACATTAGTGAATCCCTATTAGCTCTAGGGAGGCTGTTATGTAGTTAGCCTTGACCTCTTACCTCTCTATAGAGGGAGTCATCCAGGAAGTCAACTTCTCTTCTATAGATCAAAATGGTACTGTAAGTAACAGTAAACACCAGCAGTCTATATCCATATGGTGTTGCTTCATGAATGATATTAGTTTAAAACATAGCATTTTGTGCCAAGAAAGATAGCTGGCAACTCATGTCAATCACCAGCATGGATTCTCTGTACCATTAAACATGCCTGTATGGACTAAGCCTTTGCTCTTGTGCCAGATAACACATTTGATAGCTTGATCACCCCAGTACATAACACATGAGGAGGAGTATAATAGCAAGTTCTTCAAGTGTACACAGCTGGCTTGTTTGCTAAACTGTGCTAGATTATTTCCGCTCCCTGGTCAGTGTCCAGTCAATACCAACCTGGCACTTGGTCGTTAAGTAGAAACCTGCCAGAGACCCCATGGGTGCTAAAGTATGTAAGAGAGGAGGTGCATACAGAGGACTGGGCATAAGAACCTGCCAAGAGATTATCAGATTCATAAAGAGGTGAGAAAAGTAGTTGGCAGTTATTCTGGAGAGAAATGGAGAATACAACCTGCCCATTACAGGCTGTTGCAACAATGTGGATACCTCTGAGTGAAAGCTCAGACATTTATATGTATATTCTTTATACAATAATACATTTACAATGTGGATTATTTGGTGTCTCAATTTCTGACAATTTGAGAATTGTAATACCATTTACACCTCATAAAGAGTCATTACAATTGTGTTTTTGGGCCCAAAAGAAGGCAGTTTCTGCACTACATGTCAGTTTGCAATTTGACTTGAAGCTGCAGAAAGTGTTCTTGACACTTGATAAAATAAAATACTACGTTAAAAAAATCGAGTGAAAGCTGAGCAGTGAAGTTACTGGAAGAGAAACCGAGAAATGAAGGAGGATATTTATAACATAGGTCTTGAAATAAGTCCTAAAGCATTTATTTATTTTACATATCCAGCCAAGAGGAGCCAGGAGAAGTACACATTTAAATGTTCTTTTAAAGTAAAGCCCATAATGTTTTACCCGCTGAAGGAAACATTTTTGTGCTACCTGAGATTGAATTTCGATGTTATAAAATAATTTCCTCCACATTTAAAGTTTAAGTGTCTTTACATAATTATTTACAAAGGGTTTTGTTACACATAACACATTCCTGATTTCCTCTTTCGGGGGGCTTCCTTTCCTTCACTCATTTCAACCCTCTTTTCTTTCTGTTAAGAAATGTTAATGTTTATGGCAGTCATGGCATATTTTGGACTAGTAAGTAACTCTTAACAAATGTTCACAATACATTATTGAGAATAACTTGACAATAATTTATTCAGTGCATTTCTAAATGAAACTCTGCTCAAAGGAATTTTACAGCACATTGCAAACTTCTGCAATGTCAAATGCAGCTCAAATAGAACTTTACAGATACAGATGCTTTCTAAGATTACCGATATCATTATTTGAACATTGCGCATAAGAAAAGTGCAGAGTCAAACATTTGCACATCAGCAGATCACTGTGATAACGTCAGAGACACTTTTTCTGTTGAGAGAGCATAGCATCCTGAACGAGGAGGAAAGAAAAATAGAAGAACATCAAATAAATCCTGTGACTTTCAATTTTTTTTTAATATGTAGTGTCTAGTTCTCTTGCTTTCCAGTGAAAACCCTGGCCAGCAATATGATTTGCCCAAAAACCCTTTTTGATACCCATTCTATTCAAAAACACAATCCTGAATTCATAAATATGCAATCAATTTGTTGCGGGTTGGTTCCAGTATGTGTTTTTGGCAAGGGTCTTTTGTGGGTGGCAGACAGACAAGTAAAAGAGAAAAATATATTTTGGACATGGACAGCCGAGCAGTAGTTAGGAATCAGCTACAAGAAGCCGTCTCTCCCTCCAGTAATGAACTGGGCCTTTTTCTCTTCTGCTGAGGAGCTTTTGTTGCCAATTTGGTGGTGCCTTTGGGAGGCAGTTATTTCCCTCTTCTATTTTTCTATTCTCCATCTCAAAGTAAAATCACCTGGGATGTAATTAATTAATTAGAATCAGTGCGCCGAGCTGGGGGGTGGGGGGGGCTGGGCACATGTGTTTTCGTGGAGCGCCGTGGTCGATGTGTTCCGGGTGATTGGGATTAATAACAGGGGGCCAATTTGAACTGGGAATCAGCGTGGTTAATAGACATCGGGGGGATGTATGTGGGAAGTGGAGATAGAAGGAGGGGGGGTTCAGGGTTGCACAGACCCCCCCAGCCGCTGGAACAAAGGGACCTTTGTTAGGGGGGGAACATTACAGTATGTACCTTACTATAAAACATCAGATCCCAATGGTGACTGGAGTAATCACATAACCTAAACTTTGGCAGCCCTGTTCATTTCAAATGAGCAAATGTGCTATCACAAGTACTCAGATGGTGCATTGAATGGGGAATCCACTATTTCCTCTGTCGGAATATGCATGTTTTCCATATATTTGATGGTAAAAGCCACCTTGTACTGGATAGTTCCTAATCCACCTTGTGTGTTAACTCACCCTGCAAAAACAAAGTGAGAAGAGGTGGAGACTGCTCCGGGCTACAGTGCGTTATCAAAATGCTAATATACTTTATCCTTACCCTGCTCCAACGTGATCTACAAGTTTGGATTTTCAAATCTTTTCATAAGAGTAGGAAGTGTGGGGAAACACACCAAACATCTGTTTTAAGACCCCTCAATCAATTGCTCTGAAATCCTAAAATAGCTACTCTTGGCTGTGCAATCAGAGCTGTGGTCAGTGGGTTGATGGTACAACGATATATAAGCTCTAGCTAAGATCAGGCTTTGACAATGTCTCTGGAGTGGATACATAGAGGGAAAAAAGGGTTTTCACCATTAGGCCAAATAGAGTTTTTTCCCGGTCTAAAATACACTTATCCTTAGAGTTTGCTTTATGTTTATGAAAGATGATACTAAGCACCTAGAGGTCCAGAAAAAAAGTTCTGTACATTCAAATACTTTTTGGGTAAACAAATGAATAAACGGTGCAGCACACATGAAAAAGCCTGTTTTATGTGCTCTGTTTATCAAAATCTACAGGTGCACTTTCAAAATAAATGTAGAACTTGCCCTTATCTCTCTCAATATGCCAAAGCAGCTGGTTGTGTTTAATCTGCAACTAGTCAAGTGAGGAAAGGGCACATGTATTCTCTGCTAGAAAAAGAAAACAGTCCAAGGGCAAAAAAGGAAAAAAGAATAACACGGTTGAAGGAATGAAAGCGCTCACCACTTTATGATGGCATAGACCAAATCAGGCAGAGCAACCACATATATAAACTTAATGGAAATGAAAACACTAAACCATAGGAAACTTACTTGTAACTTCCTTCCACCTGGAATTTCATAATGAACCAAAAACAGCCGTCATCCTCACAAATATCCTCCACTACATAAAATATAGCAGCTTCAAGATTTGCTGTGGAACCAAGTTAGAACAAATGACAGTATGCAAACGTTTCTCTGTCCAATGATGACAACATATCCTGATCAAGATCAAATGTTAGCATAACTCGTACAAATACAAGATGTTGGCTCTTAGTGCTGATTTAATCGTCAACAGCAAGCAGTCCTATTTAATGCACTAGAAATGTAGGACAAATATACAACATAAATGCTCTATACAGACTAGAACATCACCACATCATGAATTTAGACAGTTCTGTTGTCTATTTCGTTTTGTAAAGCAGGAAATGTACCAGGCTTTATCATCCTTCAATATTTAAAAGAACTATTTTTTTCTTCGCATTCTTCGGAAATGGTAAGCAGCTGTCCAAAATGTGCAACCTGTAAAAAAATAGTGGCCTTGCTTGACTTCTTTCAGAAAGTACTAATACCACTGCAGTGGATTGGAAGCTGGATGTCTCTAAAGAGCAGTCGCTGTTACATGAACGCATAAAACTGAAAAGTGTATTACTACCACACTCTTTTACTCACGCTGAGCACCCACACATCACCCTTGCTGTCTTCGTAGGAAAATGAATTTGGAGAGCTCTTCATCTTTACTCTGTGACGATATATGCATACAAGAGTCCTGCATCTTTCACTGTGGATGGCACTTCCTACCTTTGCGGACATTACTAAGATTTGAATGTAGTCTGAGTGAGATTGCTTTAAGGTTGTAAATGAGATCATAGCACAGAAGAGGATTTAAACCTGGGCTGCTGTGCATTGTTACCGGTTGAGTGTGGGAAGCAGAGACCAAGATACAGTACACCCTTCAGACATGCAATGTGATAAACAGTCTACACAACCTCCATTAGCTTTTACATACACAAATATTAGCAATTTAGAGAAAATAACTATTTGTGTTCCACAACATAGCAAATCGGACCCATTAGCTTGAGTTTCATCAGAGACAGAATCATGTTAACTTGGTTGCCAAGAGAAATGTTTTGACAGCTACAACATTTTTGAAACAGTAATTATCATAGTTCGCCTGTTTGTTTAACATATTGTTGAAAGTTTTAATTATAAAAGCAAGATATGGCATAGGATCGAAAACGCTTTATAAGCAGTGTATGTCACTTTACATGTTGCAACTGCAAGGACTTGTGGGACAGCAATATCTCCTTCACTTCGCAAAGGATGGATCAGTGTATCCTATGCTAAAAAATATAAAAAGGGAAGCATTGAAGCTCCAATCATGACTGCCACTTAGGTACTTCAGAGTCATTTCCCTCCACTAGGAACCTTCCTTAGCAAAAAAGACTATTCAATAAAGACCCTTGACTTAATTTGAGGCGGTTTCGTAGGAGTTATCTCTTTTCATGGCTTAATACTGATACTGTTGCAGTTCAATACAATCACAATTGAATTTGTCAGAGTTCTCACTACCCTGACCATATTACCATTCACAACTCTATTTCAACATCAAATTCTATAGTAAGCATCAATATTGTATGCGGTGTGAGTGATGACATTTGTAACATTTAATTTGTTAATATGTTTTTTGTATAGAACAACTTTTTTTTAATGACATTTCATAGCACCGAGAAACACCCAAAAAGACGTGTAAAATGTAATGTACAGTAGTTACATATTACGGAAAAAAACATTGTACTTATTACTTGATTAAAAGATACACTACATATAAATATAACTTTGCTATAAATGCTTAAAGTCATATTAACATGCTGACATCCTAATGTTGCTATGTGGTGGTTGGCTAGTTCTAGGTGCACTATAATTACAGGCATAAGAAGTGCACCTCTGCAGTGACAGTGTTATTGTTTTCTTGCAACATAGTCTCAAATGGGATGCTTTGTTTCAGGAAGCTGTACAACTTGACAGACAACTGTGAAGAGGAGCAGATTAACCTTCCCATATCCCCCCCATTCAACACTCATTGTCTGTGTCTCTTTCTTCTCCTCACTTCCCTTTCCTGTATCCTTCTTCCTTGCTTTGATTTCCACTGTTTAATTGACTCGTTCATTGGGTTCTCATTTTCACTTCAGCCCTGATCCCAACGTTCATATTTCTCGCTCCTCTTGCACATCCACTTCTCAGCTCTCACCCTGTCATGCCTCACCACAAATGAGCAGTCTGGCTGTGCGCACAGCCAACAAATAAGAAACCCGCATGGGAACCCTTGCACACTGCACCACAACACAGTCCTAATTAGCCCAGAAACTACCAGTTTCAACTGAGGGACTGCATCCTCTTCTAACCCCCTGTCCAACACTGTTTGTCTGGATGCACATTGGTTAATTACATTTAGTTCACCCATTGCTCTTCCCTTGTTTTTAAAAAATAAGTCTGCTATTCTCATGGTGTGCTTCAGCTGCAAAGCGCCTCTCAAGTGCATTAAGATTCTGATGGGCATGAACCCTGACTCACATACATGTCTTACATATAAGTAGAACCAACATTTAAAGTCTTATTTGTGGCAGGTGATATGGAATCAAGCACTGCTTTGCATGCGATAATACATGTTTTTAATAATGACTAGGATCCCCAATACAAACTTGGCCCAAATATACAAAGTGTGTGTTATGTCTTACCACAAGTAGCAAGGCAAATCAACAATTTGAGATCTACTATGAACATTTTTCTTACCCTGCATGGTCAAGGCTGTAGCATACAGTATCTATTCAGCAAAATAGGGCCTAGAGCCTGTGAGCCCAACAAATTGAAGGCTATTCTTTATTCCTTCGCGATGGTGTATATCTGTATTTATTTGGAGCAATTTATTTTCTTATCATATTTGACAACGGGTGGAAAGACACCACAGAAGGATGTCTGTCATGTTCATTAGGAGAAGAGAAAACATAGCAAATGGGAGAAATAAGTTATCTTCTTTTTCGTGTTTTGAAGAACTCCTCTGGTCTGTGCTTGTTGGATTTTCTCACTTTCTGGCAGAGTCAGTATGAAGAATGAACGCATACAAAACAATTCCCATCACTGTGGCTCATGTAGAACAGTCACACAAAGGAAGAAGAGAAAACTGCACTGTGTAACAATGGTGAGCAAACATGAAATGGCTGATAAAAATGTCTATTCCCAACCCAAACTAATATGGCAGAGTGTCTGTTAATTATCTATCTATGCAGTCAGGCCACATGGGAGGACCGCTATTGAGTTGAAAGCTTTTTAAATGAGGCATTTAGGATATGCAGTAAAGAAGCTATTAACTGATTTGTTCTCTAGAATACGGTTTTATATCCTTCCCTCGAAAAACGTACAACTTGGTAGGTAAAGCATATTAACTGACAGAGGTACGACTCTCCCTGGGTTGAATGGAAGTGGCTTTAATAGATACCAATTCTTGTCAACCTATTCTAAACTTATTTCAAATGTCATGTGCAATTAAGGCAATCTTTAGTGCACATATTGGAGTACTATTTGACAAGTGGTTTGTCAAGGATGTGAGAGAATGTAGCCTTCAATATATGTACAAGCCTTAGGTATGTGGGCACATAGACAGAAACACACAAAGATTCAACATATTTTATAATGTTAACAACTATTTATGCCACATGAATGCAAAGCTGCCAACTTACATACTAACAAATATCTTACGGCCCGTTCACACGGCGGTGTGCGTTGAAGCTTCAACGCTTCTGCCCATTCACTTTGAATGGGGTGACGTCACGCTTTGCCGAACTGCATTGTGGTCGCTTTGCTTCACTTTGCTCTCGTTGCTCGCTTCAAAAGTTGAGCAATGTTCAACTTTTTAAGCTTCGATGGAAGCGTCAGCCAATCAAATCATATGCCAGTACAAGCTCTATAGCCAATCAAACTGCGTGCTTGTGTGTCCGGGGAGGGAGATTCATGTGATTGGTTGTTGGTCGATTTCAGACACGCCCACCGGCAAGCTTCAACGCACGCCGCCGTGTGGACGCTGCAAAAAAAACTCTTCTAAAACAACGTGCCGTGGATACACACTCACTCCTTTGCCTTTGTTCCATATTTGCCTATAAGGCTTCAATTAAATGTTTTCTTTTGAATCTGAAAAGATCAAGTGAGAAAAATATGTGCTCAATGGAGTTACCTCAGTGAGAGAGGGGAATGCGGTAAACTCAGAAATTGCCTTTTGTCTGACGGTATTCCACTTTTAGATAGAGCCTCGGCCATAACACATTTGGTGAATATTATGCAAGGTCAGCACAGTCAAGGTCACCTTTCATTCACCAGTTTGTTGCTTTCATCGCAGCAAGAAATTGTGAAACTTAATATTTCACAAAGTTACAAGAGAAGACCTCTTGACATGCTTGAAATTTACCAGAAAATGGTATTAAAATGAAATGTGGAGAGTTATGGGTCCCCCAACAACACAGCTCAACAAGGCATCTTTTAGTTTTTTAGTAGCCAGTCTCCTCCATTAAGAAGTTATGAGTGTATGGAATGAAGGGGGGGAAGGAGTGGGCTAACACTCCGGCAGTGTTGGCTATGAGAAAGGCCAGATCACCTGCCTGGTCATGCATGTATGTTTATGTGCATATTCACGACAAGAATGAAGGAAAAATCTTTTGTCCATGTGAGCCTGAACATCACCTGTTGTGTGTGTGTGTGTTTGTGTGTATTTCAAAGCATATTAGTTATAGATATCATTAAACTGTGAAATGCTGGAGGTATGGTTTTATGGAACCACAGACCTTCAGCTGTCAACATTGCTGCCTGACCACCGACGCAGCTGCTTAAAAGTTGGGAACACCAAACAAACGTCACACTGAAGCCCTCTATGCTGTGTGTAGACAAAATATGTTTGTGTGTGTGAGAGTCAACTTAATAGCATGGGCACTTATGTACATGCACGTGTGTATGTGAGAAGTCCTGATATATCGTTTTGGGTGGTAGTGTTAGCGTCGCTGGTGGTAAGGTTGACGAGGGTTAAACCTAGCTTGTTTGAAACAGGATTAACCCCTTGGCTCTCATGTGCACTCTGTGTGTGAGGGAGTCTCACATTTTGGCCTTCTCCTCACGTTCGCTCCACAGAGCTGCTGAGGGCTGCTGGTGGACTGCTGAAACCTGAGAGGGCTTCCTTGCTCCTCCAAATGTGTTCGGCCAGAGCCGGTCTTTGTTTATGTTCTGTGAAACAATCATCCAGACATGAACTAAGCTTTTTGACTATTCCGCCTGAGAAGCATGAATTTAGATGAATAAAAGTCTGCAGGATCTTGTGTTAGAAGCCCCTGCTGCCCCCTTGAGATGACTCAATCCGAGGCCTTCTCTATTCTTTGTATGGCAACAAACTCACAAGAAGCAACTCCAGATTTTCAGACGTGTTGCTGCCAAGCAAGCTGATGGACGAGGCTTGTGTCACGTCTGCAAGGTGTGTTAGGGCAACGTTATGGTATACATTCACAAGTCCTTGCAGGGTCAGAGTGTGCATGGGGGATATTTCCATTCATTGCTGCAGTGTGTCTAGTCTAGCAGGTGTTGTTTGAGACAGCTAGGGAGTAATCCAGGCTATGACAGGCTCTGAATTATAGAGACTGACAGCAGGCTGGGCGGGGAGAAAGGGGATACAGTGCTCTTGAATTTAAAGATTGAGTATAGCAGCACTTTTAACTTGACAACATAGTAGTCCATTAGCTTTTTAATAGCTCTTAGTATGTAGTAACTGAGTAAGTGCATTGAACAAATCAATGACTGGATGTGTCAGAACTTTCTCCAATTAAACAAAGATAAAACTGAGGTAATGGTTTTTGGAGCCAAGGCAGAACATATAAAAGTTAGCGCTGAGCTTCAGTCTGCAATGTTCAAAACAACAGATAGAGCCAGAAATCTAGGTGTAGTCATGGACAGTTACTAAATCAGCCTACTATCACCTAAAGAATATATCTAGGATTAAAAGACTAATGTCACAGCAGGATTTGGAAAGACTTGTCCATGCTTTTATCTTCAGTAGACTGGACTACTGCAATGGTGTCTTCACAGGTCTCACTAAAAAATCTATTAGGAAGCTGCAGCTGATTCAGAACGCCGCTGCTCGAGTCCTCACTAACACTAAGAAAGTGGATCACATCACTCCTGTTCTGAAGTCTTTACACTGGCTTCCTGTGTGTCAAATAATTGATTTCAAAATACTGCTGCTGGTTTATAAAGCACTGAATGGTTTAGGCCCAAAATACATTTCTGACCTCCTGCTAAATTATGAACCATCCAGAACTCTCAGGTCTTCAGGGACTGGTCAGCTTTCTGTCCCCAGAGTCAGAACTAAACATGGTAAAGCAGCGTTCAGTTATTATGCTCCAAATATCTGGAACCAACTCCCAGAAACCTGCAGGTCCGCTGCAACTCTGACTACTTTTAAATCCAGACTAAATACTTTTCTTTTTGCCGCTGCTTTTAATTGAACTATTCATATCTTAGACTGCACGGTAACTTTTATCCATGTATTTTTTCTTTTAATCTTTATTTTATTAGCTTTTCTTTTTAATGACTGATTTTAAATGCCATTTTCTTAATGTCTTTCATTTTTTGTAAAGCACTTTGAATTGCCTTGTGTGGAAAAGTGCTATATAAATAAACTTGCCTTGCCTTGCCTTCATTTGGTGAAATAGGAATGAAAACTTCAGTTCAACATGTTTTCGCAAACTTGGAGATGATGGGGAAATTGTTTAGAAAAAGTAATTTGTATCACTTTGTAAGATAGGGTAAAATATGTAGGAACTACCAAAGTAAAACTTTCCAAAATCTCTAATTGTATTGTCATTGCCTTGTAGGCAAACTTGACTTATCCAAACAATGTCATATTCCATCTATAACATATTGAAGTGGATTGAAAGATACAGTAAGCCAAGACTGATTTGAAATGCTGCAGGTTTTAAGATGATCGGTCAGAAAGCCTGTACAGCATCCTGAAACTGCAGTTTTTCTTCGCATGACACATAAACATGCTAATCTCTGTTTGTTGCCTTGTCTTTTCTCATTTCCTCTTTGGTTTGCTTGATACCACCATGTGGTGTTGACACAGAGAAATCCTTCTTTAACCACATCCAAACAATAGTATATTATTTTTCTCAAAAAGGTCCGCTTACAACATTTCATGCTTTTTGCTGTTGTCGTTTATGTTATTGTTTTTTCTTCATTCAGATCATAATGGCTGTTCGATTCTTTGGTTTTCCAACCTCCCACTCCTTTTTTTGTTCTCTCACTGCTTCTGCTTGATGTGGCTGGAAAAAGGGTTTGGGAGAAGGGGTTTTTGATGGAGTAAAAAACACAAATAGAGCAGAAAAGCAAGAAAGAAATGAAATGAATGAGAGCAAATGGACCCCAAAAAGAAATATGTTTGTTGGCTGTGTTTATGTCCGTGCAGAGGCTCTGGCATGTTTACGTGCCTACCTGTGCTGTGTTTATTTGTCTGGAATAAAAAATGAAGAGGGAATTATCCTCAAAAGCCTACACATGTTTGACAGTGCTAATGGGAGGTATATGCCAATGAGATGTTGACTTTGGATCGCAGGCACTGCTGGAGTAAACGTCCTCTTGATACCCACTGTCAAGTGAGCCTGGAAAATGAATGCAGCGGACAGGCGCGTTCGAGTGTCTCCGCAAATCTGCGATGGGACACTGCTGCCTCTTCTTTCTTCTGTTAGATATGGCACATACCTCTGACTTCTTGGGTAAGAAGTGAATGGATTTTGGCTGATTAACACATTGCCTTGCGAGTGTTCTATGTATGAGCATTATAAACTATTAGTCAGGCCAGCGCTATAAACATACACCATCTTATCTTTTGGTTTGTCAATTATGTTATAAAAAATGTATTTCATTTTATTAAAACATTTATTTTACATTTTCTTCATGTCTGTCTGATATTGACGCTGATCACGTAATAAATTACAGCCGGTCAGTAAAGCAAGGTTCCCTCAATGGGCTGTAAAATTCCCTCAGCCCCCCGAATCATTTCGACTGTGTTTCTCAAGCTGGATATGTCATCATAGTGTAGCTACTATGATTGATATTCTTGTGGAAATGCTGCCAGACAGCTCAGCTTCATTCTACAGTAGCTTACTGGAATGATGTGCATAATTCACCATGCTCACTGTAAGCCATCCATTGCACTTCAAAATGATTAGCCATGAAAATGTGGTGTGCGCATTCTCCCAAGTGTTGGGCATTCTGCATCCCGTATATTCTCTTGTCAGTTGTCATGAATTTTACAGTGCCTTTCTCAGGGCAATATGATTTTGGGGAAGACAGATGGACACAGCTGGAATGTGAAAGATGCTGAAAGTGACAAGAGTAAAATGAGCGTCTGGAAAGACTATGTGCATGCTCCAGGGAACAGGGCCGGCCCTTCGCATAGGCAGTATAGGTGAATGCTAAGGGCGCATCAATCTATGGGTGGCGCCACAAAAAAAGAAGTTAGAAAAAAAAAAAATGTTAAAAAAGTATTTCATAACAACACAATTTCCTGATTTTGGATCAACAAAGTACATCTTATTATCTTATACTAACAGAACCACACCTATATTGCGTACAGCGCCCATAAACTATGGCACAACCCCCCCCCCAAATCAAGTTGAACTGCCCAAGCCCCAGTAAAAAACAGAGGTTTATGTGAAATAGTTCTTTTTTGGAAATAATGGTTGTAGTGTGCAATTATAGGTTTTCATTTTGTATTTGTGTTAATTTAAAATAAATCAAACTCCCAAAAAACGTATACAGCTTTTATTAACATTGGAATTTACTGTGTAAGGGGGGCCGCTGGGGGGAGAGCTTTAGAGAGCTCTCTCCTGAAAGACTGAGAGGCTATAGTATATATAGTATAATAGTATAATAGTATGAAATACTATATGACAGTAAAAAAAAGTTGTTATTAATAAACAAGAATACAGTTTAAAAGGGGAGTGATTTGTAAAATATCCATAAATAAAAGAAAATCTGCTTACAGTTCTGTTTCATATGGGTGTTGAGAGATGTATCCATAGATTAATGTTGCTCTCAAAGTGCACCAGATTGATGCTTTTAACTTCAATATTAAACAAAAACAAATCTTCCCGGGGGAGCATGCCCCCGGACTTGTGTCCATATCTTTCTGTTTTGGTGGTCATGCCACAACCGTGCATGCATGCGTGAGTCATAGTGAGTGTCTGCATTTTGGGGGGGGGGCGCCAGCTAAAATCTTGCCTAGGGCAGCAAATTGGTAAGGCCCGGCCCTGCCAGGGATCACATAATGTCATGGTACTGTAAAACAGCCATATAAACAAGCAATACGATGAAGCCTGTTGCGAGGAGAGTTAGAATAATATAAGTAACAGTGACAGTCATGAGTAAAATAATCAAAGGGAATATCGTTACACTTCTTACAATAAATGGACGGGAGCAAAAACAAGATATTTCACGCCTGCTGCATAATGCCATCACACAGCTCTCATAAAAACCAACTCTATATATGATTAGGGCCTCACAGTAGGAATGCTGTGACTGAGAGAAGAAGCCAAAGGGATAAAGTACAATGATTCGTACTATATTATGTGTCAACTCGTGCCATAATATTGGCAATGTTACACAGCAAGCATGCCAGCGCTAAGTTGTACTGCCAAGGAGCCTTTATTAGCTTCACTAAATTGTCTTCAATCAATACTATGATGTCCAAGGGGCTTGGATGAAATTAAACAGACAATATAGTGCATCTCACCCAACAATTCAAGCTAGCACAGAAATAGTCCATGTTTTTATTGAAACCAGAGGGAGCTGTTTAGTGTGGTCAGTCACAGGTGCAAGGAAATGGCAGCATGGTGCTGGGCCGTGACAACTGTCAAAAGGCGAAATGAAGGTTCAGCCAGCATGAGCTGTCGACTCAGGCAGGAAATCTACCTTTTTCTCCCCCCCCTCCACCTCTAAGATGAAGGGTGGGCAGGGACACAGCACACTGGTGATGGCAACAGGGGCAGCCCCTAGTCAGGCCTACATCTGCAGCCAGTCACACTTAGCGGACCGTGGCTCTCTCACCCAATCCCTCAGAGTCCCAGAGGAGCCAGCTGACAGCTCCTCCTGCAGGCCTTGCTGCTATAGAAAGTCAGCAACAGGTGCCACAGGCTTCCTTTGAGTGTGGTTGTTATGCATCACCCGAGGAACGTCAGCCTGGTGTGTTTCTTTATCCTCTTGAAGAAACATGAATGTTTTGAAGGAGTTGGAAAGAGGAGATGTGAAATGGTTGCTGACAAGAAAATATGTGCCCTGACATGGTTGTGCTTGGATCCTTGAGATGCCAGCTAGCACATTAAGAGTGACATGGTGATGTGAGGGAATAGGCTAAATACATAACCATAAGGACATTTATTTTTTCTAGAAATGAAATTGTAGCTCTAACTAGGTTCAAGGCTGAACATAATAACAAAGAGCTTCGCTTAATGGCAATTCAATAAACGATTATGGCCTGCACTTTGATGCTGGAGTGGTTCCCTTGTTATCATTTCTGCATGTGTGTCCTGTCTGATCTGACTGATCCTCCAGGAGTAACATCACAATTAAAGATGAAAAGGGTACATTTACTACCACCACATGTTTCTTGAAAAGCCCCCTTCTGAAATTGTTTTCTGTCAGCGTTAGAACTATTAACGAAGCACTTTTATACTAATAAAGGACTGGCTTACCTAAAGCCAGTTGAGTAGCACTTGAAATGTTTGGCTCTATGAAACCTGATGTACTTATATGATTCTGTTTTCTTCAAGGTTGTGTCTTCCTGGTCGAATGTACTTATTGTAAGTCGCTTTGGATAAAAGCGTCAGCTAAATGCAATGTAATGTAATGTAATAACACCTAAAGCCCATGATGAACCTGGACTGAGTAAGTGCAAGTAACATAGTAGGATTTCAGATAAAGTTAGGAAGATTATTCCGATTTTTTAAAGAAAGTCTCAAATCACTGTATTATTACACACAGTCTAGCATAAATAATAATAATGATTTTTTTTTTTATTATACTTTTATGTAACAATTTTGCTGGAAAAATGTTGTACATTGTTTTGTTATATTCTAGACCTGATACGGGATCATCAAATCAAAGCTCTGTTGGGTTACATTTAAGCGCTGAACCACCCATTGCTTTTAAGATTGACTTGTTAAAAGTACAAACATTGTACAAAACCAAACATCAGGGTGAGGGACTTGCACAGGACTTAACAACAAGAATATATTGGAAAAACAACTGAACTACTTATACTGATGATATTTTGGATTGCGACTGTGAAAGGGGAACAGTAAATACAAAAATATATAGATTGTATAGCAGATAATTGTACTCTGACCAACTGGTAGTACAATGATGAATACAACGAATGCAGATCACATGCCAGTCACTCCTGATCGGAAACATGACGTAGCTTTTAAAAAACCTGACAGCTCTTTGATTGAGCTACCAGTCATGCAGCGAGCAACATGTGCACTGCAGTTACTGTGGGAAGGTGCCTCGGTGGCTGCATACTCTGGCTATTGATGGTGTGTGTTTGTGCGTGTGCGTGTGTGCGCGTGTGAGCGTGTGTGTGTGTGTGTAGCTAAACTCTGGCCCACACACGCTGCTGACTTTGTAAACGCCTGTGTCAGGATCAAAAGCCTGGCTATCCGCAGACATACTTGATTAGTGAAGGGCAGCTCACAATTGCTGCTACACCAAACACTGCCGGACAGATGGACTGCTTTTTCTGTCTTAATGCTGTAAATACTGAGGGGGTTGAATGTGTTTAACTTGGCATTGTGTCAGCAATCATGTAACTACTGTAGCTGAAGAACGGGTTAAACTAATGAGCAGGCTAGGATTATTTCTATCAGTTGTATCACTATAATCTATCATATTTGATTTTTGGAGTTTTAATTTTCATTACGATTTTATTTTTCAATCTTGTTTTTTTAATCACTTCTTCCCTATCCCTGCACCCTTCATTAGCCAGTGACTATACACACTTTATTTTGTTATCGTTGGGTCTTGGTTTTGTTACTTAATGCTTCATTTGAAAACCAATTAGCTTCTCTTGGATTAAATTACCAAAGTGAAAGGCTAGTGCTATCTTGCCTCCACAATAATACCAAAATAATTGTACTCACACAGCCACACCCCCAGCCGCCTTTGGCGCACTGCTCTTTCAACCAGTGTCTGATCCCCTCTTTCGACCTTTGCTGCATGCTATGAGAATGTATTCAAAGTTGTACCGATGCTATCATTTACTGATAAACAAAACACAACTGTTGGCTTGGTTCGTGTTTCAAAAACGAGTAAGTCGGGCATGGATTTCACCTTGAGGAGACGGTGAGCGCCTTGAAAATACTCTATATTTCTGTTGGAACAGTTTTAAATGGGTGTCATGGTTGTGTGTCTGTGTGGGCTGGAGAAATTAGTGTACATGTGTGACAGAAAAAAAAGGGTCTGAGTTTGTGGTCGTGTGATTATGTGTGAGTGTCTGCTTGTGTGTGTCAGCAGTCAGTCATAATCTGGAAAGCATCACTAGTCACCACCACCGTTGACGACGTGTGCGTACAACACAGGCTCTGCCCTGAAATGGTCTCAGACAGCAGTAAATATGCTTGTAATGAGGTTGAAATTGTGGAATGATTATATGTTCCAACATTATAACTGCGTGCGCCTTGATTGCTTCAACCCCCAACTCCGTCATTCATTCACCAACATTAGCTACAATATTATTTTTCTAGGAAAGGTGAATGTTTATTTTTTAAATAGAGTAAAACGTCTCTCCAATCCCCATATTTACATTCAAACTTAAATAAATACATATTGAACATTACATTTTCTCTGGCTGTCCTATAAACATGTGTGTTAAAAACTCCTTCTTTTAGAACATTCCACATGTTTTTCTTCATCTCGTGATGAAAACACACAGTTTTTCATGTACTCACTCGCAAAGCCAAGGACCACCAGCTAAACTCTGAAAAGTGTATCGTGCTCACACTGTCGTTAACTGCTGCTATCGTGGGTGTTGTGATTACATTTAATTAGCCCTCCCTCAGAAACGTTCGCACACACACTTCACACCAGCCACTCACATGGATTTCATAAGGTAAGTCTAGTAGGTGCCTTGTGGCTTGCTGACCTCAAAACAGTTTTCACTTCCTGTATGGGTTGAAGTAATCTTGACCAGCGTAAATCACCCTTCCCCGCGTTTTGATTACACGCTCTGCTTCTGTCAGCAGTCCCCCCTCCCTTCAAACTATTTCAAAGCTAATTGCTTCCAACATAAACATGCAGTTACCGTATTGATATGTGGTTTGGGAAGTTAAATAATGCACAAGCATCACTTAAAGCTGCAATTGAACCTGAGAAGAGTAGCTTTACCGGTGGGATTGGGAAAGGGAAATACCTTAAATGCTTTTCAATGTGTTCAGGAACATAGAACATTAGCCCACATCTGCTTCAGCATAATTATTATGTTATCTATGATCCGTAAGAATTAGGTCAAAACTGCGGAGGAAATTTAGCAGCCCTGGTTTTATGAATATGCAGATGTTCCTGTCACATTTGCATAACTGAACAGCTTCAGAAAAGTTCATGCAAGCAACATCTGTTTACCATTGTGCATTACACACCTCAAGTTTATTTGGAATTTGAAATTTCAACTTTGACCTTAGGGAAATTGGTTTCTACATTCAGTTCTTTAGAGATACTGATTACATTTTAGATTCAAAATGAATGAGAATTGCAAATGTAATCCATGGTGAATAATGCAATTATTGTCTAGAGTACAATCCCTGTAGACTACCATGATGTTGACAAGAAACTGAAAATACAGAAGCTACAACGGGATTACTATTATGGAACCTCTTTCTAATGCTCCCAGTTTTTATCCCGGCCCTGAACTAATAGTCCATCTCAGTCCTAGACACACAAACTTTACACGCCACATCAGCAAGGGCGATGATTAAGTTATGTAAACAGTTTGGAGTGGGTCGGTGATTCCGCTTTAGTGTGCTGCAAGTGTTCGTCTCTAAGATGTGCTGAAATATATGTTGTATGTATTCCCAATGGACAGGCAAAAATCAACAAGAACAAATCATCAGCACTAAGGGGTATAAAAGCAAGCATTCATCTTTATTAAAGACCCTGGTTTATGTAAGAGAACCTCAATCGGCCTCGGCTTGTACTGTATACTGGCACTGAAAATAAACAGCTGTTGGAAAGGAATAAAATAAAAAAATTAAAAAAAGTCTAAAATGAATCATTCGAACTTGCCACATCTCTCTCTCACACACAGCCAAATGCAAGCTCAGAATAAGTTGTTCTTACACAAGCACATACTGTATGTTGAGAAAAACAGATGTGGGCAGTTACATTTGTATTGCATGAAAAGTTGACTCTACCTCATCAGAAATATGACTCTGTAAATGTATGTTATGCATCTCAGGAAGAACTGAATATTATAATATATAAACATAATTTCTTGTCAGTATTGCTTTATGATGGAAGTCATGATGTGTCCACCATTGTATTAGGTTATACAACACATGGTGCACTCAGAAAATGACAATAACACACACACGTACTCATTGGACACACATGTGCAGGCACTCTTTAAGTGTTTGATCCTTTGATAAAGGGAGTGAAAAAGATCCTGAAGCCTGTCGTCATTAAATCTGTGTAGGTTTATTTGTGTAAGAAACTGGGGCTCGGGAGGAGAGCTGAAGAGTATAGGGGTGGTCCACAGTCCATTTGTTCACTGTTCGCTAGCGGCTGATCTCTGGAATTCATTCTCTGCACAGCGACGGAAAGGTTGGCAGTTTCATAAAGTGAAGAGAGAAAGTCTGCGAACGTATGAGTATACTTTATGAGGATAGTGTTGAGTTTGTGGCTTGTTTGTGTGTCCAAAGGTGTGGTGTGCGCAGGAAGGAGTCTGTTAACGATATGTTATAGGAGAAATAAGCTTCTCAAAACTATACAAACTAGTAAGGCAACTACATGTGTGGAGGGGGGTGGTTGGGGAGGTAGTAAAGGGCACATGGGGCATCGTCTCCAGGGCTTACTGCGGGGAAACATTTAGAAGCAGCTGTTTTTTGGTTGAACTAAATGGAGACGTTGTCCTGTGTCTCCCCAGCCCTTACCAATGCTCCCCCTAAATCTGCTTCGCTTTCCCTCCCCATGCATGACACGGAGGAGGGGGGAGTGGGGGTAGCGGTCTAAACTGAAGCCGTCATTAGCCACTCTCCCTACCCCCTCAAATACCGACATCCCCGCTCCCTTTCCTGCCTGATGTGGCCCTAGACAGGATCTCATCTCACACAACTGGCCTGGGCTCCCTCTAAAGTGTCAAAGCGGGTCTTAATTTAAAATCCCCTGGGCCCATTGCAAACTATTCAGCTATGCTTACCACTCAATTATCTTCCTGTCCCTTTTTTCAGCCAGTAAAGCCCCCTCTGCAAAAACATTTAAGAGCGCTTTGTAGTGGGTCAGCCACGGTTTCAGTGTCTCAGTGCCCTCACCCTTCAACACTAAATTCAAACATCCCATACAAAAGACTTATTATATACAGAGGCGATAGGCTATGTGACAAATTAGCAATGCTCCTGCTTCCTGGGATGCTAAAGTGATGTCAGTGCTCTAGAAGTTTTCATTTCTCACAGTATTTGACAGCCCTTCTGGTAGCTATTAGTTTGGTCAAGGATTGCCCGTTTCTCTTTTAGTGGTCGGTCAGAAACAAATAATGCGCTTGCCCTCCAGTGTTTGCAGGAAAAGCCCCGCGAGACCTTGAGGCTTGGAAGCGTTTACGAACACTCACAGCCACAGGAAACATCCAGAGGAAAACGTTGCCTCTCTCTCAAACCCCCCCCCCCCCCCCCCCCCCCGCTCCCCAACCTCCCCTCCTCAGCTTCTCACCAGCAGTGGATTTGGGACAGAGAGCTTGAGAAAGGTCAAAGGTGAGTGAGAGAAAAGCACAGATGACTCTCAGATGGATTAGCGCTAAGTGATCCAGCCTCTCCCACACAATCACAACACCTAAGAAGCCCTTTTCACAAGTCATCTAATATCAGTCTGTTTCAGCTAGAAAAACGGTAAATGGGAACTCTGAAACCAGTTTCCTCAAAGAAACATTGAGTATTGCCTGCTAATATGTTTATGAATCCTCACATAGCGGAGGGCGAGCTATCTTGGCAAAATGGGAAAATAGAATCAGGTGGCTTAGCACATTAAATTAACTGTGATCCATCATCTATAGTACTGTACATCTCTGTCTTCCAGGAAAAGAGACAAGATAAGAGAGAGACTGCTTATCAAAAAACAAACACTGCACTCATTTGTATCCTTCAAAGAATGACCAAGCAAAAGTTAAACATCCAGATGCAGAGTTAGAGTTTTCTCACGCTGGATACAAATTCCTCACTGTGGCCTTTTGTAATGGAGTCCCATATTATCTATTCTCTATTATCATGAAAAATGATTACTGTGCATACTTGGTGAAATCTGGATACAACTCCCCTGGCACTGTAGCTGTCCAATGCTCCTAACACAATAATTGGTTCAATGCAGAGGCTACATTTTTACTTAGTGCTGTGACAATGTGTGACAATAAAACTTGATTTGTTTGAGCCTTAAAATGGCCAACCCTGTAAAAAAGCCTCTTTTACTGCCTTGACTTTTCCTGCCATCTAAATTCATAGTGCATCATTTAGAGCCATGTCACAGTCTCCACTACAACACATGTCTTAAAGTATGACCTTTACTTTGGCTGTTCCTATTTGAAGCTATAACACAAACCTGTATGGCGTTATGGTTATCAACTGTACACTCATATGGAGTAAGAACACGTTTATATGTCACATCTGTGTGTCTACAGCTTGTTTTGATTACAGAATTACCGCAATACCCACTATTTCAATACCCAGTCATGCCTATACAGTAAGTTGCATGCCTGTTCTTTTAACCGCAATTTAAACAAAATGCTATGCATGTTCACACAGATTGGAGCTCACCCTTAACTCATAAAATAAAGAAAGAGTTTTATAGAGACCCTGAAGCATTTTACAGGTACATAGAACTTTGTAAGAAAAACAAGCTATCACCAGTCTTAAGGATATGCTGGTCTGCAGAAAGAAAGGCTAATTGAAACCACTCATCTCAGCTACATTTCACAACCTTTTTTTACAGTACATGTAACCCTTCAGTCAATGCTCTTGCTATGCTCAGTGCTGCCTGGTGACTTTCCCAGCACCTAAAATGTTTATTTGCTTCTTTTTTTTAAGGACCTGGGCATTTACAAATGTAATTTACACAGTTCAATGGCCCTATACGGCATTATTATCTGTACTACCGTATTATAAATTCAATTTTTGGCAACAGAAATTAGTGCATTATTCTCGCAAAGGTGGTTAGAAACTGCTCTGCACAGCATATAGGATGCATTCTTTAAATTCTGTGATAGTACATTTTGAAAATAAAAACTATTAATACAGAATCCCTACATGGCAATGCAAAACAAAATTGGTGAAAACTACGATTAAAATAATAGCCTAAGATTTTTTTCTATTGTTCAGCAATTAAAAAATGATCAAACGATTCAAAAGATGACGTCTTGAATGTCTTGATGTCAGTATCTGCAATATGTTGCTATTCACTTGTCCTTGCGTGGACTTCCTGCAGTGTATACTTTGATTGATGAGAATATACTGACTTAAGTATTCACATGTTTCTCATTCTAATCTTTGCGCATTAGGGGTGTTTTGTCTCCCTAACAACTAAAAAGAGAACTTCACATCTGTCTCAGCCATGAAAGAAAGGGGATGAAAACTAGTGCACTTTGAGCTGCAGTGTGAATGTTGCCTCAGCGATAGTCCTGCAGCTCCCCCTCTCTCCTGTCAAGGACTTTCCCCCTCTCTCCTTTTTTTAGACGCCTTCAATCCTTTCAGACTTCCCCTCTTACATGCTCACTTTTCTCTTGCCCCCCGCTTCTCTAATGAGACATACTCATACTTCACTATGTCTCTAAACCAATCTTCCTTTATCTTTTTATCAGGCACTCTTCCCTCTCCTCATTGTACTCCATTGTGTGTTTTTCTCCCAGTATATCCTCTCTTTACTTTCAAAGCTCTCACATGTGGATTTGATCATTGAAGCTAACGCAACACATACAAGCATGGGCTGCAGGGTAGGGTGTGGGGGCATGTTAAATATAAATACTTTGCACCATCGGACTTCCTCAGTATTTCTCAGAATTGGTAAACAGACCTCCTGTGATATAATCTCTGTTTTTTCTCTTACAAAACGTTCTCCATAAAAGATGTAATAAAATACAACCAAATGCAATAGTTTGATCAGAATAGTGTTTGCGGCTGTGGCTCAGTGGAGAGTGTGCTGGACTTCGAATCAGGGGATAGCATGTTTGAGTCCCACTGCAGTCAGCATGTCATTGTGTCCCTATGGGCAAGACACTTCACCCCAAATTGCTCCTGGGGGGATTTCCCACAGTATTGAGTATGTAAGTCGCTTTGGATAAAAGCGTCTAACAAGTGACATGTAATGTAATATAATGATAGAAACACCCCAAGGTTGAATTTATCAGTGTGTGCTTTCGTTTTTACCTTTGCTGTCTAATATTGAAATGAACGTCTGCCAAGACATTGTGACACAAACTATGAAATATTAAATCCATGTGTTGTTAATGCATTTCAGTGCATAAATAAATAACATGTTTTTGTGAATGTAGGTCGAATCAAGTAGCTCTAAAAAAATTATTAACCTGTGCTGTATTTTGTGTGGGTCCGAGTTTCTTCGTAATCGGTAGCATTCACTTTATACAATATCCACTTTACTGATATTACACTGACTTTCATTATTTATAAAGCACACATCATGTCATAAAGCAAACAAACCATGCTTCAGCTATCTTAACAGGCAGAACCATTTAGGAATATGATTCACAGTCAGATGTTTTTGCAGGTTATTGTAGATTGAAAGTTCAGAGTCGATCAGAGTTGAAGCGTTTGGTGCAGCAGATCAATGAGAAGTAGCAAATTGCTTCTTAATAAGTTCTCTTTTCTCTCTTTCATTGTTTTTTAATTTAGTGGAATTTTTCTTAAGAGAAAAAGTTAATCATTCAGTTTGGGTCATGAGCAAAATAGTTTACTGGGAGTTTTCCCTCACCAGAAAATACTGCAAGATGTTTCACATTGTCATCACCAGGATGGCACTTCCAAACCCCAATGACTGATTTCTTTCTTCCATGTGTTATTAATTAGCATTGGTACTTGTCCTAATCTCACTTAAAGCGACTGGAATGATTTAAACCAAAGATGCTGCCCGCTTTTACCAAAGTTCCCCTGAAGTCATGCCAGGAAAGACTGGCTCACAACTATGTGAAGCCTCTCTCTATCTAATTATCTTCTTCCAAAGCTGAAGGTTCTCACTCACATACAAAAGTGCATCTTTTTTCTTCTCCCTAAGTCTGCAAACTAAGCAAATAATTGTATTTGTACGATGAAAACATTTCAGTTTGCTGTAAGTATTTCTTCCCTTCAAGGCATGTCTAGTACGAGGGATTGACAGGGACCTTTGGTGGGGTCTTAGCAGGATGTGGTTTGCTGCTTAGCTGGCTCAGGTTAGCCATTTATTCTCATTAGTTCTGATGGTGGAATAGTGCTTTATTCTTCTTTGACCTGTCACTGCTGCTAGATGTAGGTTTGTAGCACTCTGCAACTTCAACTGTCACAAAGGCATAGCAAAGAGTCTTACAAGCTGTCGCTAATTGGCTGAGCTCAATAGCATATATTTTGGGTGCATTTCTCTTGTCTTTAGGAAAGCAGAAGCAACTTTGTCAGCCTTTGTTTACCTTAAAGGCTGACAGGATGAATTTTTTGGAAGACGATAACAATCCCTGGAGCTTTTACTGTGTTTCAATTTGTGAACCGTGAAAGCACGCATATAAATGCACATACACATCAGTTATGCAAGAAAAAAAGCCTAAGAGACGGGTTCTCCACAAAAAGATTTATTAGGGAACGAGTTGAACTTTCTCAGAGGCAGTTTGGTGTTGTTATTGTTTTTTGAGTCATTGCAGGCGTGCTAAATCTTGTGGATGTTTTCATGTAGGTGGCTGTGGCTGTTTTCCAGTCTTGTCTGGCTCCGAAATGCTCTCAACATGTGCCTCACACATTTGACTTTTAAAATCAAAATGCTGTTGTGTCCTGCACACTATAACTGTACCAATAGCAATTAGCTCATCTCCACAAGGGAAATAACAAAACTGGCAAGACTTTAAAGTGCACTGGTAATATGCAAAGTCCTTGAATGTATCTCATCCGTTTAGGGGGAAAAAAGCAGGAAATAATCACCTAAAGATGTGTGACGAACCAGCGAAAACCTTAAAGACTGTCTTCTATTACTGCATTGAGGAAAAAAGATCAAGATGAAAAGAAGGAATATAATGGGGCTTTCTATGATTGCGCAGTCCCGTAGTTTAGTGTGTGTGCCAGGACGTCATTGGGGCCGGACATTCAGAGATAGCAGATCCAACCGTCAAGTGGGGGACAGAGAGGGGATGAGTGGGATTGATTACACCATATAATCAGATATAACAAACCACTAATCTGATGGTCCATCTGCAGTCGTACATCTTCATCTATCATCCACCCTCCTGTCCGTCACCACCATGGCTCAGGGGCAGCCCAGGAGCCAGACAGGGTAAAGTCTCTACACAAGCATGACTCGGCGCCTGCGCATCAATCAACCTGTCTTCTATTGTCCACTGCCCTATAAACGTGAATGTCCTCTCTCTGATGAAGTAAGTTCTCTCTCGAAGAAGAAGAAGAAGACTTGGATGTCTGGGATGATACCTTTTATTTAACCATCAAAAACAAAGATAAAGCAGGAAGAAGTGTCCTGGTTTATAAGCTGGATCAAATTAAACTCCCTCCAAACATGTGTTCCTTTCTTTGTGGACAGTCTTGGCTTTTTGCTACTCTGCCAGCACATGCTTTGTATCAGAATGTATGTGACCCAATTCATAAGCCAGTAGGGTGTCCCATTATCTGGTTTTGTAATTACCTCAATTGTGTCACTTAAATGTAATTATGAACATCACTTTATGTTTTAGATGGAAATACGTTTGGTTCCCTACAGAAGGCTGGGACGGATCTTTCAGCTTGGCAAAGCTTCCATCGACAGAAAAACAAAAACATGCTGTAAAAATGAATTGCAATGTGTCTCAATGTTTTTGATCACAACAAGCAGGACAAATATTCTGACAACTGTATTAAGCAGAAATAAGCATAGCAGGCCACATACAGTAACTATGCACTATGAATGCTGCTAAAAGGTGCATGATGGAAAGCTTGAGGTGATCCCCTAAGTGGAAATGAAAACCAGAGTGTTGTGGAGCTGAGTAACAGAGACTTGATTTCCTTGGCAGATGGCTCCTTCCTTTACCACCAACGTTAACATGTTCTTAAAAAGGGTTTTTTGGTGGTCAGGGAGGAAGAAGTCTTCTAACTGTTATCACAAGTTGCAGTGAGACATCATCTGCTTTAGAGACACTGGTCCATCAAACTCTGAGGCAATTACGCTGAGAACACAAAGGTCAGAGAGGAGGGGAGGCAGGAATGAGCCTGTAGGATCAGCTTATCGGTTGGCTAGAAACCCAGGAACAGCTGAGGAAACTAGTGGCACTTTTGTCAGAAGTCAAGAGGGTTCAGTGCGTAAAGGTCACAGATTGGAGTTTTATTCCACAGATCTCTTTATCAGGGATCTCTTAAGTGTTTTAACCCAAGCCAGATGAACAGGGGTGTGTGAGTGTATCATAATAATTTTAACACAATGTGATGTACTGTAAGAGTATGTTGTACCTGCTGCATTAATCAGCAGAGGCCAAACACCTGAATTAATATGTATGACTACTTTTTTTTATACACAATCCAGTACTTTGTGAAAGAACAAAAAACAGAAGAGGATATTTAGTGGCATCACAGTAGTGTTGAAATGTGGGTAAGTTAGCAGTGGGACAGAATATCAAGTTACAGCTTGCTGACAAATGTCTTCACTCTGTTCAATAATACATGAGTAATGGCTTATAGTAAGAGCAACCCCTCTAAAAAGAGAGTACTACAAAGTAAATATTTTATGAATGTCAAAGCTCAACTATGCTTTTGTAGTTATTCACATGCATACAAACCTCGTATGCTGAATAAAGCATATTAAAAAAATAACTGTAGATGTCTGGAATCTCGCAACCTACACTTCTGGTCAGGCGAAGCTTTGATCCATCTCTCCCTGGGTTTATCATTGTTGCCATATGGTCTGCGCTCGAGACGTCAGCCTATCAGCAAATTTGGGTTCATTGTCAACTGCAGATTGTTGCTGGGGCAGGTATGGGGCTACAAGAAAGGTTCAGGAGTTTAACAAGTTTAACAAGAACGGCCGACAGATTGCCTTGGCTAATAAACCAGCAGCTGGTCACCTTACGATGGCTGACACTGACAAAGTCCAAATGGCCTAGAAGAGTTCTGGTTTTCATTGGAACAGTGTATGGTACAGTGCAGCCAATGAAACACTTTGCCACACTACCTGACCAGCAAGACCCGTGAAATGTTTCTCTCCAGCATGGTTCATATATCTTTCATTCCTGTCCATTTCATTGTCATCTCTATTTTTGACAGTGCTAGATTATTTTGCTCTTCTGAAAGATGATTTGAAACACGCTGTTCTCATAAAAGTGTTCTGCACTAAACCATACTGTATTTCGGTCCCTTTGAAGATGCGATCCTCTCCATCTGTAACCAAGTCATTTTGAAAGTCTGTCTTAACCCATTCACTTTGTCTGCGGTTGATAATGCCAGAAGAGAGCTTGATACTCAGCTTCTAAACAAGCTATGCACATATCTTGCCAGCACGTAATGCGTGACATGATCTCCATCTACCAAATGTGCACATTTATCCTGCTAAAACGGCCAAAAATGCAGCGGACTGTACTCATTAACAGCAAATGCTTAAGGGAAGGAGACTGTGTTTATTTTGACTCAAGCAAAACAATCTCAATCTCCATTCCATTGTCCCGCCAGATTAATTGGGGTAATTGACCAGGGTTTTCAACACGAGGGAGAGGGCAGACTCCTTGACACCGCCAGCCTGGCAGACAGGAGCAATTGGAGCGCCACATAGCAGTTTCTGTGACGAGGCGACGAGGCAAGCACTCTGGGTAATTGAATAAAGGTCCACGTGTCTGATCAAATCGGTCGTAGCAGGGACTAGTGCACATAACTTTGAGAAACTTGGCAAAATGGACACAAGAAATTGAAAGAATAATATTTCTTACAAAGTTGCCTTTGCTGCTCAGCTGCGGAAGCTTTCATTGAGAAGATATTTTAGCTATGTGGCAGGGTCTCCGTCAATGACTCCGCACTTCCTTTATAACAATTTATCTGCAAGCGTGGTGATCTATCAGCAAAGTGTTAGGTTTACAGGACCCCCGATGACATATATGGGACGCCCAGGAGATCCTCTTGTCATTTCTGACTTATGACCTCATCCCTCCGAGTCCTGTCATTGGCTCACACGAGCCCTGACCTTAGCTGCCCGGACACACTGGCATACACTCCAGAGGAAGTGGAAATTACCTCTTAATACTGTCAATGTTTCAACACTTTCACAAAGCGTTGTGACAAAAAACACTCTCACCTCCATTACACTGCATATAAAGAAGACAAATAAGTTATGATGGAGGTTGAGAAGGTTTAACCTCACCCAATGGGGCACTTTAGAACCAAAATGATGCAATGTATTAAAATATTAGCACATTTAGCTGCAGAACAATGGAGAACTACATGTGTGTGCCATATTTATTTTTCTTTCAATAAATAATTTACCAATGAAAGAACATAATGACACTCTTAAATGCTCCTCCACTTCCTCTTTAGAATATGGTGTGCAGTATTATGGCTTTTGTGGTTTTGAGTATATCACTGATTCAGTCAAATTAAGAGAAAATGCTTAGAGGTAATCAAGTTCCCTCACTATAATTCCCTCAGCCATCTGAAAGCTATTTAGTGCTGTTTTGAATACTTTGAAAAACACAACAGTCTCATTCCTGTTCTCCCGCCCTCTGCCCCCCCCTTCGTTCTGACTTTCTCTTATCCTCTCTCGCTCTCTCTGCCAGTCTCTCTTTCCCCAGACCAATCAGTTTAGGAGACACATTACTAAATGAGGTAATTGGCCGAATGTCTCTGGGGTGCAATGAAAAATACCAAAGCACGGCATGCTATTGTGGTAAAGTTTCAAACCAAAGTCACATTATGCTACAAGGCATTATTGGAAGACATGGATTGTTGGCTTTGCCATATACTGCACTTTTGTTTGCCATTTGTGCTTTTCTTCAAATTATAAAACAGAACTTTAGAAAGGTCTTGCAAAAGTGAGTATATTGCTCTATGAATGTCAAGGTCAGCACTTGCCAATGGGAGGCACTGAAGCTTGTTTGACTGGCAGATTTCCATGATTAGGGCAACACTGACAGCACTAAGATATGCTGCCGTAGGAACAAAATGCTCGTTCTACTGTGGGAGATCCTGATTTCTGGTATGTGACCTTGTGGTTGACATGGAACCACAAAAGAAGTGATCCCTTTCCATCCCTGTACAATTTTCCATCCAGCTCCATTTGTTTTTCATTTAGAGAAACAAAACCGTTCACCCTTTTCCTCCTGTAAAAACATGCCATCCCAGAAGGCTTTGCGGGAAGTATCAATCACTGGAATGGTTGTATTGTGATTACCTCAACACACCATATCAGACCTCCTTTTGAAAAGGAAAACACCGGACACCAGAGTTATGACACCAGAGATAACACGCAATGTTGCGGAGCTCAAACTAAAAACCTTATCTGTGACAGGATAGCGAGCATACATATTTTTGCAGCAACAGTATATCCGATACAGCAAGTACACGGTGGATAGATGAGCGGGGGTAATGCAGAGGACCATGTCAGCAGATACAGACCCTCTGAATGAAACATGAGACTTTTCATCTCAGGGAACACTGTTTGTGTGTGAATCAGCCAGTGTGGGAGAATGAAATCATCGGTTTGGGAACAGACAATGTTTCTACACTTAATGTCCTCTTACTTTTTTCTCATTAGCAACAAGAACAAAAACCATTTCAAGGTTGGTAGAGAATGCTAAAACGATTATGAGTAATGTTGCAAATACACTAAAAAAGAAGAACCTCAAAAACTATGGTAATGTTATAAGATATAAGAAGTTGGACTAACAAAAAAGGCTTTTTTGCTAATTATACCATTAAATTCATGTTACAATTTGAGTCTGCTTAAGTGCTCAACATGAACAAGAACGTTTTGATGACAGATGTTAAATAATACAATTTGTTCTTGATTACAGTGACTCTGGTAACTCCATCTGACTGCTTCTATTAAACTGATTACAGAAAATGAACTTTCCCTACTCTTACAAACTCTTCTGCCAATGGCATGTATGTACAATGAATTAAAATAAATAGCAGAAAACTATTTTATCATTCGAGCTATCAAGAGGCCAAAAACTCTAGATAACCAGCAGTTTAAGATGACAACATATTATTCTCTTTTGTCTCAATGGCCTAAGCAGCAGATGTATTTATATTAAACCGAGAGGTCTTTTTAAGGTCAACCTGATTGCATTTCAAGAAGAGAGGAATAAAAACACAAGTCTTTTAAACTAACGGTGTAAAAAAAAGCGTTAATATTGTGTCCACAAGCCAAGTCTGACCTCTGACCTCAGATCAAAGGATCTGAAAGAAGATGACTATCATGTATTCTTGTTCGTATATTGTTGTAGTTAATGGAAAGCCATATATCAAAATGTATTAATGTATTCTTTGTACCTAAGGAGATAATTTAAATTATACAAAGAAATACACCATAGTAATTGTGAAGAAAACAAGAGCTTCAAAAAGGCATATCCCGTTGAAAAAGTGCAGTAACTCTCCAGCCTAGGCACCAGGGGGAAACAGTTAGATATGACAAATGAACTGTTAATTAAGAATTATTCACATCTGTATATTCAAATGATTTAGAATCTCTCAGGAGCATTTTTAAAACCATTTGTTCCTCAAAGTTAGACTGGGAACTGTCTCAAACCATAGTTCATTTTACATTTCAAATGAATAGCTGACGCAGTTATTTTGATAAAGCTGGAATTCCCTTCATGAACAGAAGTAGTACAAAGACAACAATACAACTGCCAACTACAAAGCTATGAAGTATTTTCAATACCATTTCTCCATCTGTCTGAAACTGTCATGGAGCGAACCATAAAAATAAAGTTAGATATCAGAACAACATGCTATACACAGCAGTATATTTACTTATATGATAGAGTTTTTTCTTTCAAGCCAGCTCAGATCTGGGTCAAAAATTATAAAGATTATTTATAAAAAAAACAGCTGCATTGAGTGAACTGTATCAGTTTGATTTACTATTTGAGGCAATCATCTTATTCTAGATGCACACTACTTAAATTAAATACAGGTAATTATCTGCAGATATTTTTCAGGCGGCAGTTTATTAATTTAGGATCAACAGGTGCACACTCATTGTGTCCATTATGTTTAAAGTACTATATTGGAATATATTGGGAAACAAATTTGAATTAAAGGTGGGGTAGGTAAGTTTGAGAAACCGGCTCGAGATACACTTTTTGTTATATTCCATGTAATGCTCTTAACATCCCGATAGCAATGAATGCTTTGACAAAAAATCCATAAAGAAACTTCATCTGTGGAAGCCGTAGTACTGTAAAAAGCACGACCAATCATTTTAGCCGGCCCGGCTAAAATAACTGGATGGCCTACCTGCCTGTCAGCCTTCCATCTGTGCACACATTTATCTCGTGCCCTCATTGGTCATGTGCGCGTACGTGTGTGTTGGAGGAGGGGCTCTGTAAGGAAGTGGCAGATTTTTTCCGGCTGTGTATTTTCAAATTCTAGCGCACTCGAGCCGGTTTCTCCAAAATTACCTACCCCACCTTTAAGATGTAAATACTCTATACATATAGATAAATAAGTGCTGTAAATGCAGTTTTTGTCTACTTCTTTGACTAATTGTGGGCTACCCTAAGCACCAGAGTGCTTTACTAAATCAGATTAGAAATATATTTCTAAGGAAATATTAAGAATATTGGAGCAGATAAACCCAAACTGAGCTATTCCATTATTTTTGCAACAATGTATCAAAGATGCACAGACAAAGTACATATGTAACCTTAAAGAGCCTGTGACACGAGTTTCCCCCATCATCCAAACCCATCAATTTAAGTAAATATTGTCCCCTTGAAAACCGTTACTGAACTGATTTTGGATATTTGTACTTTGATAACCATAAATCTGATCTTCTCGGGGATTCTTCAAGTCACGCCAAATTATGTGTGACGTCATTGCGGGCACAGCGTTCCAGCTGCACCGTTCAGGATCACAGCATCTGCATGTAAACGCACGATGGCGCACACAGCAGCAAGCTCAGACAGCGATGACAGTTTAATTTTGAACGTGTCTGAGAGCTCATATGAGGCTGAAGGATCGGTTTATGTTTTATCTGTTAGAAGTTTAGGAATTAGGTGCGTCAATATGGGCGATCATACGGTCATCGGAACGGTATCGCACCTTCTTTTTTAAACTGACGGTTCGAGATCACTAGTAGCCTAATATTTCATTGCACAACAGTTGTTGAGATGCTGTCACAGGCTCTTTAAATAATGGCATATCAGTATCTATTCCAGCCTCTCAGCGCTCAACGCATTCTTGTCACTGCAGCGGCATTATTATGCATTCCTTCCAACACTTTTACCACTTTGCTATCAGCAACTTCCTTATTATGTCAGAAGCTGTCAATAGAGGGGAGCAAATTATCTGCAACGGTGAGAATTTCCTGTTGATGTCTCCAATGTTTCCCTTTGTTTTTCCATTTATGACATGTCTTACCATTACCATAATAGCAGCAGGCTGCCAAAACTACCTGTTTCAAAGCTGGAAATAGGACGAAAAGGTCAGGTTTATTTTAACTGATAGAAAAAAGTGTTGCTTCACTTACTTGGCAGTTCACATTCTTGTCACATTGTACAACAACAAGCTAACTGCTGACCGGGAATATTTCCCCTGCCTAAGTGGAGAGCATTGTTATAGCCTTACAAATCTCTTCCATTTGTACAGCTGTGGATTTACAAGAAAAGTACAGGGTACGTTAACTTTGTAATAGCTTTAATGTAGCACCTTGGAATTCTATCACAATCCCCTGGAACTCTGTAAATGTCAAATCACTAACGAAACTTTGAATTGTAATTTGCACTTTAAATTTGTAATAGATGTAATCACAAAGTTGTGCTTTTTCCTCATGTAACAGTTTACCAGCCTTCTATGAGACTGCAGACTTCATGATCTTTATGTAATTTAAATATTATTTACAATTGAAAGGCAATATTGAATCACAGACTTTTCCATTGTATCCATTTAAACTGTTGATCATTTCATTAGAATCAGTGTTGAATTTCAACTTCTTTGGTGGCATCATTGGCATTGCAGAGAATAAAACAAGAGTACATGAGTATGAGTGTAAAGTGAAATACAATTGTCTGGTACGGGGTGTTAAGAATAATCGAATTTCAACAGACAGTCTAAATTAGGCATATATATAGTTTGTAAAACGAATATCATCCTACAGTATGTTCCCTTTATTATGTGCATTCTATCATCATTTATCAGTTTATTTCTACACCACTGACCTAACCTTTGTTGTTAAATAATGGAATTTGCACATTTCTAGTTTCAGTAGTCAAGCTAGAAACTTTGTGCATGTTCTTGTGACTTTTCTGCCTCTGTGTCCTTCTGTTTGTCTGCCTCTGCTCCCTCACTTTCCTCAAGAGTGACACCGACTAAGGTGACGCCTGCAGTAGCCGAGATACGGCAGAGCTAATGGATTTGTCCCAGGCATCTGAGAGACAACAGAGCCCAGCCTCAGATGGGATGAAACACAAAGACAGAGTATAAACGGCTCTCTATTTCATCTTCATTTGACCTTAAAAGAGACTCAAAAAAAAAAGTGAGTGAACCATGTCTCACGTCTCACCTCATCTACACCATGGCCCCCATCCATCATCTGTGGCAGTCTAAATCTCCATGCTCCCATTCCCCTAAAGGAGGGTATATGTAAAGAGGAGGGGTTTGTTGTTAAAGGCTAAAAAAAAAAAGTGTCTCCAAGGGAAAGGCTTTAAGAAGACTTGCTACATTCCATGTGAATTACATCGTTTATCTGATTTTTTGTAAAACATCAAAAAGCCTTTGTGACACATAACCATGTGTTCCATTTCACTCACATGCACCAAACTGCTGTTTCAATGCAGCTCAGTGTAGGATTTATAAAAAACATTGGGGCTGACGCATAAGCTCAAACCTCAGCTTCAAGGCAAGTTTCAGAACCAAGGTCAATCACACGATGGAGAATAAATATAATGAGCTGTAACATTACTATAAAATACAAAATAAATTGACTCATATCAATAGGAACAGGCCCAAACTGAACTCTTGAGCACATTTTTCATCAATTACATGAAGTTGTAATTTACGATGAAAGATAATGGTGGCGTCACGTTGAAAACCAGATGCAGAGATTTATACCCTTTTTTTTTTATATTATAGCTCAGGCCAGTAGGAGGAGTCATATTTTACCTTTGACTAGACCAACATTTTATCCTTCAACAACATAAAAATGTCCCTCGTGCCTTGACTCATTGCAGATTTATAGTAATTGCGCAAAGCTGATTGAAGTTTAATTGTGTGTTGTAAAGTTGTGGAACATACAAAAAGAATGACGTACAAATCTGTGTGCCAAGGGATACAATATGCTGTAATTTGGTCTATAAACATTCAACTTTTCACAGTACCAAGGCTTCATGCTCAAAAGATCATGGCAGTAATTGTCACCTGAAAAATCCATAATGTTATTGTTCTACATCCTCTATGGTACAAGATTGAACCATTCGTGACCTTTCATTCAAAATCAAAAGTGGGTGGTTAACTATGTTCCAACACATAAATAAACGGGATTAGGGTGCCATTATTGCCTATTGAATAATGAGTTGCACAAGTGTAATGCATTCCTGAGCAGACATTATTGATTTACTGTTAGTCTCAAACCTATCCATAATTCATATTTAAGCTGCAGGCTCTTCCATGATAGCTGAGAAAATCCTTTTAAGGCATGAGCAGAGAGGCATCGGGAGAGTTGTGAAGCTGTAAGTGAAAACTGACGCGACAGGAAATGAAAAGGGGAGCGAAGTAGCCAATCATCCAACATTCCTACCAAACCTTGTACCAGGGGGTGGGGAGGTCAAAGGTGAGGGGTTTCTGGATGGCAAGCACAGCTGTGTGCCATGAGGAGCGCACAAAGCTGCCCCAGCGTGACCCCCAAAGTCACCACTTCCACCGGGAGTTACCCATAACACATCTGGGCCTGATTCCCTCTAGAGGCAGGTATCATGGCAGAACAGAGGGCCTCCTTTTCTCTTGTTTGTTTGTCATTTATTAACCTCGTCCCAACCTCGCCGTGCCCTTCTCATTAGAGCTGTGATTGACAACTCAACATGCCAAACTTACCCTGACATCCTGCACTAAAGCCTATGTTTTTAAAATAAGGAACTTCACAATCCATGCTGAGTGCCTGGGTAATGTTTATTGGACTCTAATCAGAGTCAAATACAATTAACCTACAATATGACCATCAAGTGCAGCCCACAAAGTAAAGTCATTTGCCATTTCTCCCTTCCAATATATTATATGTAACACATTTCTGGTACTTAACAAAAATGTTGGTCTGTGTTATCCATTATTATGCCGTGACAAATCTGCAAAAATGCCACGAGACTTAATCAGTATTGTATTACTGATTGATTCTTTCCTTTTGCTGTTAATATGAAACCGTTACCAATTTTGATAAACTGATACAAGTCTGCCGGCACTCCAAGATACGACACAAAAGACTGATAATGTCTGACGACAGATCAAACACATGATGAATTGTAAAGGTCTCATTGTAAGGATGAGATGCCCTGCAGTCTTACAACCTTTGACCTCAGGTCATCGGTCTGGTTCGGTGTGTTTGCATATGTGAGCATTTTAGAGAAAGGGTGAAGTGTTGTGCTGTGATTGTTTTCTTGAACGTGTCCAAGTGTGTGTTTCCGTATGTGTCAGCATGCCTGCATGTGTAACAGATTTGAAGAAGTTGGTTTAATCAACCCCCCACCATCATTCCACCTCCTTCCTCATTAAATGCACATTCCTCATTTGGCTTGATGGTAGAGTGCCCGTCCAACTTCTGTCCATAACAAAGCTTGGGATTCTAGAAAGGTAAAGGAATACGCACTGAAGAGATTGCTATAGTCCATCTGCCAGCACCAGTAGAACTAGTGCTGGCAGCTCATCAACATTTCAGTTCATTTGCATTACAAAATCAGAATGTTTGAATATACATGTTTGCATATTAACATATTTACAATGAGGGGTATGTTTTACAGAATTTATGATTTTAGTGCGTGTGCATGTGCCACTGTAATTGTGTGTGTGGGGGTGTCTAGATCGTCCAACTCCTCAAACCCTGTTCTCTCTTGCTGTGAATGCCGAGCAAGCCAATTTAGCAATAGTCACATATCTGCCTCTCTTCAGAGACATTACCATAATATATTTTATTTATCAAACGGTCTGCCATGCATGTTCTTTCCCACCACCTGTTAGCGATGCACTCTCCATGCCACTGAATGCAAACGAGACCTTGGCCCTGCACATAATTGAGCAACACGATGCATCTTCAAAGTACGTGCAGCAGATGTCTCTCATCTCCCGAGACATTATCTGAGAGGAATGGATAAATAACACATAGGCGTAGAAATGAAGATGAAGGTGGTGGTGGTGGGGGTGAAGAAAGGAAGAAGTGTGGTGAGGAAGGAAGGGATGATGCTGATCCTTTCCTGTCAGGCTGGGTTAGGAAAGGGCAAGAGGAAACAATGTGACTCCAGGGCAGAATGTGTGAGTGTGAATGTGCACGTGTGTTAGTGTGTGTATGAGAGTGAGATGGTGAGAAACAGAATGATCATGTTAACACCTTTAAAAAAAGCATGCTGTTTGGTTCAGGTAAGTCTGCAAGACAATAAGTATCTAAAAGTAGAAATATTCACATAAATAATTAGCTTTAATTACTTTTCTAAGCTTGTTGGATTGTTGCAAAAGTGTTTGTATCTGACCCGAATGGCCACACTCAAAGGCAGAGTGAAAAGTAATTTGTCATAGAGAGAAGCGAGATGCGATACTGTTCAAATACGGTGATAATGTTGCACATTTTTACACACACTCTCCGGGGAGGCATTAATAGTGTAGCACTCAATTGTTCATGAAAAGTGACATAAATAGTTCTGCAAAGAGAGAACTGCTGGCCAACCACATGAAGTGGGTGTGAATGTCAGATTGTCAGTTTAAGAAAGTTACAGGGAAACAAGTCCATATTTCATATGTCAGAAGATTATGTACAAAGAGGTTATTGCTTCACTCCCAGTTTGAATCCAGTAGAGTTTGACTGCTCTCAACTGGGGTTATAATGTGAGTTTTGAAGAATGTGTACTCCCAAAATACATATTGAGAGTTAAAATCAATGTTCTCAAAACTTGATTTGCCCTACAAATTCCCAGTATCTGTGATTTTTTAGGTTTTGCCAAATTTGACATGTTTGTTGTGACAATTGCAATACCCTTAAAGAGCAGATGATTAAATAAACCATCTGTACTTTCTGAGTGATTTTGGGACTTATGTCTGATAGTTACTGTGTTTGATCCAACTTGTTGATATTTTTTTTTTTTTATGAAATGATGTTCTTCCTCCCCTGACGCTTTGAAGAAATATTAAGGGCATGGTTATTTTTCAGTGGATCGTCACAACAGCATCTTGGAAATGTGTGTCGGGGTGTGGGGTGGGGGGGGGTGTTAACTAGCAGTTCAGATCTTTTGAGCAGGGAAGGAGTCAGCAAAATTGTGCTGCCTTCCACCGTCTCATTAACGTCCAGCCAGGGAGATGGGAACAAACAGAGTGGCTTGGGTCTCCGTGGTTACCCTGCGTGAAAATCAAATCAATGACATGCTCTCTCTCCGATGGTGACGACGTATTAATGAGCTTCCAACGCCAATGAGAGCCAATTATCAGCCTTAAGGAGGGAGAGAAGTGCAAAACAAATAGAGGGGACATTGGAGAAGCAGACCAAGAGTGGAGTGTCCGCAGAGATATGCAAAGATCAGAAATGTTATTGCTTCCAGACTAATATTTTTATAAGCAGCAAAGTGGAAAGACAGCTTAACCGTCGTCAATATACTGTCAGTAAATGTGCGGAAGATCATTATAGTACACTCAGACACATGTCCAGGCACTGTAAAAATGCCTCATAAAAACACTTTTCTATTTTAAAAACGTACCAAGTCTCGATCTCCTGTCAACACTTCACTCGTAATTACTTTAATTAGTTTAGCACATTTTAGAGAACAGCAAATATCCCCATTTTACACAACCCCTCTCCTCTTACTAATGTTGATGATGTATAGAAATTACATTCAGCTGACTTTTGATATTATTTCAATTGACCTTATTTTAGCTTTAGTTACAGAAGATGAGGGAAAATAAGAGTGTGGATAACTTGAAATCGGAAATGTAATCTTCTGAGATGAGAAGCATTCATTCAATCCCATCATTTAATTTAACATTAGAAGCTCATTGACCTGTACAATAACTCTTTATTATTATTAGCTTCTCATGTCAAACTGTCAATTGTCAAAATGTTCTAGTGTCTGGTTAATTCACACTGAGACAACTTTCAATAAGAAACATACAGTATTAGCAAACTTTATAAGAATATATTTAAACACGTTTTGAGTTGTGCTTATCCCATTGCTTTCAATCAAAATTGCAAGTAGTAGTGTAATGTAGATGAATACAGGAGAAGTACAACAGTGTCCTTTCTTTTCTAAGAGCAATTAAAAAGGTAGCTTGACTTTCTAACCCAGAATCCTTCCTCCATTCCCTTCGGTCAGGAGAAAGCAGCACTGCAGTGCAAAGATAAATCTTCAATAACACACACATGGGCCAAGATAAATTGCTTTAAGTACTGTCATGAAATTGAACGTAGCTGCTTGGCTTTGAAGACAGAGTTTTGGTTAAAAACATTAAAGTGTGAACAAAAAGCAAAGTTTGGAATTGCTCCATAAGAAGATTTCAGCAATTACCCCACAGTCTTTTTCCCTCAAGCGCTCAGACAGGTTGGCTATCACACTCCACTAATGAATTAGCCAATTACACAGTAGGAAGAGTGTGGGATTACTAGTCATCAGTAAGCACTGCAAGCATGTAGTGATGCCGAGACAATAGACAAGCTAAGCCCAACACTAAAGCATGTCACTCTAAACAAAGGCATAAAATAATGACTCAACCGACTGATAGTGAGCCAAGCTGAGGCTTTCGTGGCTATTGACAGTATCCCTTCTCTTCATTTACTATAAACCATAAGGGTCAATTAAAGAGAAAGAGAATGCACTTGAGGCTGGTACAATGGTACTGCCTGGCCAGAGGAAAGCATGCCAACATGACTGTGGCCACAGTGCTACTTGTGGGTGTTAGAAGCGGAATATAAGCACATAATGATGCTCTAGATGCCTTAACATGTCCCACGTACCACAGTGATAATGCCAAATATCCTTTCCTTCTGTAGCAATTGTGTCTACAAACATTATATAATTTAAACTAGAGCCACAGAACTGTTTCCATCTGTATGGCATTTTTGGAAAATCCTTTGATACAGCACTACACTACTTGTCTGGCAAGTCTGAATTAAAGACAGCTATTTGTGGATTACATAAAGTGTCAGTGGTTGTGCCTCGCCAATTATCAAACACGTTGTTATTGGTAGTGCTTAGCCTGAGAAGCCTGAGTTAAGAAACAATGTCAGAAGCTGGTTACATCAGAGACGGTTTGTGGAGGAAGAGGAAGTTTGTTTTAAATGCATCGCAGATAATAGGATTCCTAAAATCATGATAATAGGCTATGGCGCTTCATAAAATAAAATAAAAAAGACAAACAAGCAGATGTTTGATGGGAGATGTATTGAAGTGACAAAGTGAACTCACAATGCCCTCTAGGTTCCCCTTTTTACTCATAGAGACGTGTCTGTGTAATGTTGCTTTTCGAACCGAATCTTTTTATAACTCCAAATCCAGGACAAGTTTACTATAAGTGTGTGTGCTCTTTTTGTTACGACTGAATAAACGGGTTTGAACTCAAATGCACGACTCACACAGGTTTTTAACAAAAAAGGTTTTATTCAAACCAAAGCTCAACGACATTGGTAAACAAAAACTAAATCACTCTTAACGAGGAAAAACAGTATCAAAACAAAGTCACTCTTAATGAGGAAATATCACTAACAAAACAAAATCACTTCAATGAGGAAAAACACTAGGAGCATGAATATATGAATACTTATACAAGACGTGGCTCAAAGCTCTGCTTGGGATTCTTTCTGGCATGATACGCTGGTAGACTGTCACAAGAAACGAACTGGCACAGGACAAAGGGAGACGAGGACAATAAATACACCAGGTAATGGGGAACAGGTGGAAACAATCAGGGGCGTGGTCGACAATCACAGGAGTGGGAGACACACAAGGAAGGGAGGTCAGAGGATCTGAAACGAGAGGAAAGGTTACTATTCAAAATTAAAGGGGAAAATCACTAGACAAAGACAAAAACACTTAACTAAACTAACATCATTTGCGAGAGATTTCGCAATTTCGGCAATGCTGTGCTTCAAATAGACACTACAAAATCTTCTGAATAGATACGTAAGGGTACATTTAAGATGTATTTTTAAATATTGCAATTATGCATTCATTACATTTACTTATTCAAAGTAATCTTCCACTAGCATCCCACAAGATAAAAGTGCCTGCACAGTATTTATCAATTTACAAGTCAAATGGCTTAGAGTGAAACACTTCATTAGACTTGTAGATGCAGTAGCATAATAGCACCTCATTTCTCTTTGTAGAACAAACACAAGCTTTTTAGTCAGAGCTTTTATCCGAGGGACCTTACAGAGTGCATTCTCCTGAAACTGAACTGTTTCACTTGCGCTCACCTTACTTTAACTACATCTCCATTGTTTTATGGGTGCACTTACCTGCACATAAACAGGCCAAAAGGCATTTACTGTCCCCTTTACAGAGCCTTATACACAGGGAGGGGTCCTTTCTGGAGGGAAAGAAGCTGAATGGTTGCCGTGTCTCCATTTCCCCCCATGGAGCCAACCGACTGCACTTTCGGGTGGGGTCATGTTCTTAGCAGACCGTACAAGATGTTACTTAATACGGCAAGGCCACACAGCATCACTGGCTCTCAGAAAATAACGGATAAAGACACCATAGAACTTAGAAAAGGCCAAAACAAGATGATGTTTATCGTTGATGGAGGTAGAATATCACGCATTGCTTTTCATGACACTTCTCCTTCAGCAGATTCAGAATGAAAAGGAGATGACGGATGAAAGAAAGGTCATGAGCCTGATCCAATTACGATCTCTCTGTAACGCCATCAACTTAACAGGGAATTATTTGATCTAAATCGTAATATTTAACAATTTGCAGATATAAACCAAAGATGATGAGCCTCTCTAATTCATATTAAACTGTCTCATATTTGCAGTTGTTCTCTCTCACACACACTCACTCACACACACACACACACACACACACACACACACACACACACACACACCACACACACACACATCACACACACACACACACACACACACACACACACACACACACACACACACACACACACACACACTAGAGCAGCCATGCAATATACATTCAAGCAAAGAAGAAAGCACTATAGATCTTGGTTTCTGACATTTGAGGAAAGCATTTGGACTAAGTAAAGCAGCTGTGTCAGAGGTGACGAGTATGTTATGGTTCCCTGTGGACTATTGGCCCCACGTGCACATGTCACAGCAGACAAATAGTCCAAAACGGGCCAGGCAACTTTGCTTTCTATTTGACATTTACTATAATATGTGACTTGGACATTGTTGCTTTTAGGTCTTGGTTTATAGCTTTCCAAAAGCAAATCATCACAGTTATACTTGTATTTACCCAAGATGTCAGACTGACACCAAACACTTAAGCAGATGCCAAAATACTGTAAAAAAAAACCGTACTTAATACAGCAATCATGTCAGCTCCATGGCAGGCAAAATTAATTTACTCAATTATTATTTACAATAAGTGCTTTTATGTTTTGTGCCCATCACTAACAAAATAAGATATATACTGTATAGTTCGCCAAGTCGGAAATGTTGACCTTTAAATTAGTGAGAAGAAGAGCTAAATCTACAGACAGTAGCAAAGGGTCCAGGCTGTTTCCACTGATGGATTGTTTGTAGATAATTCCATCATCATTTCAGTCTAGCTACAGAGCTGTTTCTGCTTGTGTTCATGCTTTGTATAGTTTCACAATCTGCTGTATCCATTCACCTTTGTGTTATGCTGTGTTTGTGGTTATCTAATTTATGAATAAAAACAAATTAAATAAAAGCAATAAAATACTGGCTGCAGCTAAAAGTGCAATGATAAGGCACGGTTAAAGGATCTCATGATAGGCTGCATTAAAAAGAAAGGTTTTTAACCTCGATTTAAAAGAACTCAAGCAAAGAACAAAGTACAGCTGTTTTTGTTTCTGTCGTACCAATCAAACCACTCAGCACAATATATTAATGGTGCTATTCTTTGAGCATCTAGAGTCTGTTTACCAAGACAGAATACCTGAGTGATCCAACATCAGGGCTTCAAAAGTTTGCGTTCAGCAAGGCTGTGTTAAATAGTGAAAAGTCCCCGACAAAATATGATGCATAATTTATAAGAACAAAATAATTCAACCCATACCTCTCCTTTACTGAACTTGTGTCTAAAGCATACTAGTACATCAACTTAAGTACTCATAATAGCTAGTTGTATAAATATACTGGAAATTACTCTAAATTCTTCTGTGGTTAAGGGTAATAAGGTAATATAAAGGAGCCTTTAATTAGACCATTTTTTGAAAAGCCAAACTAAAAACTGTGCTTTTGCTATAATACTCAATAACTTTATTTATTGTGTATACTGAAATATAGTTGGAAACATATTATACCATATTTCCTATATGGAAAATGATACTTTTAGAATAAAATTAAAAAACTGTTAACTTCCTCTCAATATTTACTCATGGTACCGTATTATTTCCTCTGTCATGTTTCCTCTCAATGGACTTATCACTCGCTTCCTGTGAGGTTTAATAAGTAGAGCTTTAGCCAAGAAGGTATGCCTATCCTCTTACCTCCCAAATACAAACCAGACAATATAAATTTGAATGTGAAAATCTATAAATCCCTTTGGATTGGGCCAATTATGAGGCCTTGTCCTCTGGCCTGCAGGCTAGGGTCCAGTCTACCAGATGGAGAAAGCTTTTCCTTTGCACTAATGGTGGTGCCCATTCACTCCCTGCTCTGGCCCCACTGAACTACAGTATACCCACAGTGAATTATAAAGCCAGCTCTGGATGAATTGAATGAGCAGGGTCCTCCAGTTTTTCTCTTTAAAAGCCAAAATACCTCAAACACCAAGGCTCAAAGGCTTGAAATATGATCATTTGGCTACAACTATGTTCTCAAACTGAGGTTGGGCTGAGGGGTTATATTGAAAAGTATATATTTCCTGCTTGTTTCCACATCTGCAGTCTACTTACTATATTAACATTGGATTTGTATACAGTATGTATCGTATTAAAAAAATTATCTCAGGTTCAAGCACTGACCCATGTTTTCCCTTTTATCTGTGAAAAGTTGCATCCTTCAGATAAGCATTTATTTGTATGTCACACACATCTATTCTGCCCCATAGTGCCTTGCTGAGGCACAGAGGTTCAAATGGTGGGTTTAACAGAAGTATTTCAAATTGCGACGCACATAGTCAAGTCATTTCTTTAATGCCTTTCTGCCCTGCCTCCTTTCTTGTCTGATGTGACCAATGAATTACCTGTCAGCAACTGCTCCTGTTTAGGTTGCTCTGAGAAGGAAGCTAGTTATTGGCTTGACATTTGTATGTACGTTTCTATGGGGTCAAAGGTCAGGGTCAGCACCTCTTACTACATTTTTGTTTAACCACCTTAGTCACATAAATGCATGGAATGGGGAAATCTGATAGGGGCATTTGACATGACAGAGTAACGAATAAAAGTCTGAATGTGACCTCTGGAACATGGGGTCATAAACACTTTATGCTTTCTGTGCATGTAAGCGAGAGCTGGGGAAAGGACTGGTGGTAATAGTGTAGCATGCCTTCCACATGAAAGGTTGTTTTGTGCTCTTGGGAATAACCTCAGTCAAGGCCACCTCAAGTCTGACTTAAGTCATTGTGAGGAAATGTGTGCTTCTTGAGTGCTTGAGTGCCAAGTAGAATCGGGAGGTCTTTGATGAGTTATCCATTTAGCCTTCAACAGCCTATCTTAACCCACTCTATGTGTCACCCAGTGCAACTATCAGACCTGAAGTAGGATGTAGTATTTATTTATGTCACTCAAAGTGTACGCTCAAAATCTCTCAGAAAAGGTCAAATACAAAATGAAATGTCTTCAAATCGATACATTTGCTGTGTTGTTTGCAGAGACGGAAACATCTTAAAACCTAGATCTGAGATTTTCTAGTAATAAAGCTAAGTTAAGAAATCAGTCAAACAAGGATGTAATGAGAGTGCATTACTCAGGCATTAAAGTGAAAAAACAGGCTCTGTAGCCTTGTACTATAAGCAATGTATATGTATAAGTGTATATATGTGAGATGAGATAACACTAAGCTCAACCCTGGAAAAAAAGAAGAAGATTAGAGCAGCTGTGGTCCAAAAGATTAGGCGATTAACTTTGTTCAAAAAAGTAACGGAAAATAATAGCCAGAATACTGCTCTAAAACTGCTAAACTGGCAAATAACAACAACTTACAAGTCAACTGAAGTAATTTATTATACAAAATAGAAAAGATGCCAATAGAGTAAACTACATTGGTTCAAAAACAAAACAATGACCAGAGGATTATTCAATGCCTTTCTCTTAAAACATTTCTCGAACAAAGTCCCACACAATTTAGACAAAAGCGAAGTAAAGTTGCTTTGCCATGCGTGAAATTGCTAACCTCAACCTCGAACAAAGGAAGGATATCGCCTTTTAAAATAAAAGCTCTACAACACCAATAAAGTAATGCAAAAGGAATTTAACACTGCGAGGATTGCTTGAACACTGCAAGGATTGCTTTTTTAAATTTCGTTGTACCTGGTGCGATGACAATAAAGGAATTGTATTCTATCTATTCTATTCTAACCTAACCTAATTTATCGAAATCGTCGAAGCAAAATAAGTGAATTTGTTTTTCCTCTGAACCACACAGATGATAGATGTTCACAGTACCCGTATGTTGAAAGATGCTGTTCTAACTGCACTTTTACTTTAAAAAGTATTAAATAAATAGTTTTTAGTTATTTTATATGGAGGTTTTATGATTCAGATTCGAGCTGATATGAAGTTTAGTAAGCTTTTTTTTTAAGATGCAGCTTTCTTCCTGGAAGTGTTATTATTTAACGTTGTGGGAGAAAGTCATTAGATTCATGCTGTAAAAAAAAAAGGTAATCAATAATTAATTAAATGTCAGCAAAAATATAGAATAATCACAATCATTTTGTCTATATGTGTAAGCTGTTTGATAAAAAAGTACATGTTCTGCTGACTATGCAGACCCATATTTGTAGGACTTTATTCCTACAAGGTTCATAAACGTATTACACTATCTACAGCAGCATGGGAGACATGATGAATATGTCAAGTCCAGCCCACTCTTGTATTAAACAAAGTTGGCTGTTTCTGTTCATGAATTATTTATTCTGAATCTTACTGGTTTTCACAGATTATATTGCCTGCCGAAAGTCTCCTCTAGAGATGCAGTTTGTACTTGGTAATAAGCGAGCAATCTTGGGAAGACATTCAGCTGGAGGAGAAGACAGTATGTGCTCTCTTACAAGCATATGTTCAGGCGTAAGTTGAAACTGCAAAATGACAGAGAAAGCTTCTGTTAGTTAGCCGAGGAGTGTGTTGGCTGGGGATATGCCTGGAGGGTTGCCACGGTTAACGACACAGTTTATGCATTCAGAGAACACAAAAATACACCAGAATACTGGGAAGTCTGTATTAATATAACTAACGTACCAGTAAAGTTAAAGAAGGCAAACTGGGTTGTGACACAGGGAACATTTTCCGAGGTAAAGTATCTGGCTAACAGATTTATTTGTCTTTAGTAACCAACCGTTTTAACTCTACAATCCATTTTTCTTGATGCACAGAATGGGCTTTGAGACAATGTCAGATACTCAGAGCTTGGAGAGCCCTTCCTATCCTATTACCTGTCAATCATGTCACTAACTCAATTACCTACTATACCCGTGACTTCAATTACCTGCATTGGGAAGGCAAGGTGTCAAAATATTGATTCCATTAATGTCGCACTCAAAATAATGACACTTGGCAGAAGAGTTATGGCCCTCAAGATAAAGGCCTAATAAGGAAGCAGTAATCAAAGGGTAGCGGTGATGAATTCGATGACATTTGGGACTTGTAAAGAAGAAGGTTGCAGGTGCAAGTCTTCACGTTCAGAAGGATCCAGACAATGGGAAGCCCTTAGTGTCTGGATCAGCAGTGCCATCCATCTCACTGTATTGATTTCCTTCAGTTACAGCTGGCCTTTAAACTGGAAGATGCCAATTGTCATTTCCTGGTTCTGGTATTATATTACATTGCATATTATAGGTGTCTTATAGACGAAAGGACAAGCAAGCTAAATAATGAACACAAACTCAAGACCAACTATGGAAGATGTCACTGTCCTTCATAAGAGGATGATATTTGAAGGATATCTTAGGTATGTTTCTCCTCATAATAGCTCTTCAAGCAGCTCTGAGCACTTAAGGTTGAACAGAATGAACAAAAAAACTGCTGGGATCATTTGACCGTGGGTACCTCTTGCTAGAGTTTGTGTATCCAGCTGTGGATCCTCTTCATCATTATCACTATCTGAGATGGCCTTGGAACAGCTGAATAGCCAAGGTCAAGTGGTCAAAAAGTGGATTAAGTTACCAAGATTAAACTATGCCCTCTTCTGTCCTCAGAATAGCGAGCAATTAATCATTATAGCTAATGCTTTGTTTATGGTAAAAGTGGATTTCTTAGAAACTATCTCCGATGTTTTTTAACAAATGGCCTTGAAGTGTTCTCCCAGTAACGTAATAGAGTTTGTCCTTGTGTTAAAAATGCCATTATTTAACTACCGACTGGCCTGACTGAAACTCTGGAACAACATTTGCTGGTAAAAGGTGTGCTCTTATCTTGAAGGCATCTGCTGACTAGCCATGTGCGGTGACATGGTCCTTCAAACAAAACTGCAACATATTTAAACATTTACTGGCAGTGGAGGAAAAAGGGGGGGTTAGAAGCTAAACACTGCAATAGCTGTTTCATGCCAGAATAGTTTCAGGGCGCCAGTGGCTAAATTGGTTTACAACTTGATGCATTAGAAAAACACTGATGAAAACATAATCAAAAACACAGGGCTAACTTGGAATGCCAGTGAGGCAACATATAAATCAGAAGAGAGCCGATAGAGGGAAATGGAGGCCAGGAGGGCGAATTGCAGACACATTTTCTCCACATTTTTGAGAGACAACTGAATAGTTAAGGCCAGACAGCACACTTATAAAGCACTTGTCATAAAAGACCCAGGTCTCACGGGTCATGAGTGCTCTATTGTGACTTTCCTGTTGTGCTGTTGCAGGACCTGAGCCAAAGTCTCATATGGCTCGGTACCGTCTCAAACTAAGTCTCCAGGCTGGTGTTTTAAGAAGGTAGTGTGCATTTTGGTGTGTATGTGGGTCCAATAGTTTGCATGACCCTCATAGTTGTGTTGCACTCGGAGAGGGGAAAATAAAAGATAAGGTATTCATTGTTATAATCATTTTGAGTTACACACAAATCCTTGCAGAGCTTTTTTTGGCGACATGCTGTGCAGTTCAAAGCAGTTGTTTACGCTGGAAGAACAGATACACCTCGGCCCCAACAGAAGACTTCACATTTCCAGACAATAAAGGAAAGTGTTATTAGTCTCCTAGTATCAAGCAGAGATGTAAGACAGCCTGACAACAAATGTGGAGCCTGTGGTGCCCAGAATTACAGAACAAACTTCAACTCAAGTTGTCTTTCCATTACAGGAATGTGTATTCAGCCATGTCAACCCTGCTTAAAATAACCCAGTGGGTTCAAATATTATTTACTCCCTTTAAATATAGCCAGAGACCTCAATTAAGTCTGCTCGCCACCTCTCTGTTGGGTTAAATGGATTTGCTTCTTCCAACAAATTGCTTCTCCTGCAATGCGCTGGAGGACAGCCATTGTGCATAGTTGTAAGCTTACCCCTTTTCTGGTGTTCCTGGCAAATCAATAAGCAATACTGATACTTCTTTTGGAGGTTGAATCTGTTTTTAAAAGACTTAATCTCAGGCCAAGCTGGCACTTCTTACAAAAATGCCCCATGAGAAAAAAGCTTGACCAGCCACCTTGTTACTTCATTTTTAAACAATTTGTCTTACTCATCATGCCTTATTTCAGTCAATAAAGGCAATAATTGCTTATCCGTTTGTCCATGCATATTATCCACATTTAACTAACAACACATGTCATTTATGAGGACATAAAAAACTGTAATAGAGATCACATTTCAAATTGTCTCTGTGCCAAGCCTGTGAGCCATTGCCACACTGTTCTGTAAGTGGCTGTTTCAAGAAAATCTAAGACTGCAGAAAAGTATTATGTTCTCCAAAAAAGTTAAGTATTCTCTTTGCACCACAGCTTTAGATCAATTATTGTGGCACTTTATAGATCGAACATACAAATACACAGTATGTGGCTTGTTTAATCGTATGGAGACCACATGTTGCACATGCTGCAACAACTCCCAGCAGTATATTGTATATATGTTGAATGCTCAAGGCTAAAGTGACCAATCAAAGGCTACATTTCAATCTTGCTTTTATCCTCAAAATCCTCCAAGATGTTTGGTAGATGCAAGTGAAACAGAGCTCTATGGTCCTCTAAAATGTACGAGTGATGAGATGCAATGCCAACAGAGAATCAAAACTAATTATATATGAACCCCTACTTTTTCAATCATAACCAATACATTCTGACTAATACATCTAAATATAGATTTTCAAACCAAGTTATATATTTATATTATATACATAGTGATGATAATGGAAAAGTAGACTTATAGTATGTAGATATGTTTTCCAGTCATTTTAAAATGTCATCTGACATTGTTTATTTTAACCAAAGCAACCGCATTCTATGGGGCATAGTCATAATGGTGCCACAGTGACTTGATGGAAATAAGGTGTAATCATTCAAATAGACAAAAATGTTTGTCTTAAGTGCACAGTAAATCCTAAAATACTGTAAATATGGGGGTTTCTGCAAACCAAATTCTTGAGACAAACCCCTGAGTAGCCAAACATTGAATACCTTTTAAATATCCCTCACAGAATGCAGTTTGAAAAAAACTGGAAATCTGCTTTAAAGTTAAACATAATAAAGATTTTTGGGCCAAGTGGTACATTTAAGTAATTATGGTCAAGTTATTTACTGTCATAAGCTCTAGTTGTTAGAATCAAAGCTCAAAAATAAAATTGAAAAGACAGCTGTAACTGTAGCCCAACAATACAAACCATCGATTGGCTTCATTCTCCTTTTCCCTCTCCTTCCCCATCTGCAATTCTGATTCCAGCTCTGTGCAGTCAAGTGTGTCTATTTCAATACCTGACAGGCTCACTGGACGTGCACAGGTAGCCTCTCCGAGCTGCCAAGAGTGACGGATGGCCAACATACCACACAGGTCGGTTGCTCATGTTTAATTCTGACTGCAGCCTTTTTTCCCAGACAGTCATCCAGCTGCTCAGCTCAGGTCCCACACTGCAGCACCCAGGGGAGCTGGAGTGAGCTGTGGTTCTGAGCAGGGGCCCTCACTGTCCATCACCTTCAACATTTGCCTCAGCGGAACATTCAATTTATTTTATAGCACCACTTCACTTGATAGCACTGACCTCCCAGATCCCTTGGAGAGTAATGAGATGGCTACGTTGATGTCAGTCTCAGTGTTGACTGGAAAGACTAACCACCCAGTGGGGATCTTCAGGAGAGGGGCCCTGTAATAAAAAAAATGGAGTGGGAGGAAAGGGGATTAATTTCAGATGAGACGTGTTCTTATTTCAAAGGAATTTGTTTTCAAACCCCGCTGTGCCAAAATGTAGCAACGTCCGTTTACTGATGGGCATGCGTGATTGGTTTGTCACGGATAGGATTAGTCACTAAATCTAAATACAAGGAAGGATTGCAAAGAGACGATGTCACAGTAGAGAGCACAACTGTCAAAGAGGTCACATTTAATTTGAAGAGTGCCATGTTGTGGCCAGAACAAGGAAATACATCATGACTTTGACTAAGGAGCAATATAATAGCACTCTTTGTTTGCAAGGATTTAATAATGATCAGCATACAGCTACAGTTCCTGTGCCAACACTGTTAAAACCACATTAAACCCCAGCCCAAAATATGGAAGTTCATTCATATCTAATTCACGCTGGCAGCACATCTGCAATAAAGCCATATTTTTCGTCTCATATGCTCATGTCTTCATTAAGACTGTCCATCATGAAACCAAGGAGAAGCTTTGAAAAAATATAAGATTGGTACAATTTGACAAAGCAGAGTATTCTCTCAATAAAATGTAAAAGCTTTTTTTTTCTTAATATGTGGTTGTCAGAGACATTGGTGGACCAAACAGAGATCCTGAATGATGTTTTGGCATTTAAAAAGTTCTGCCAATAGCTATGAATTTAAAGAGAGAAACCTTTTTGTTTCTTGAAGGCGATCAGGTTTTACTGTTTGTTTGTTGCTGACAGATAACTCCGCTCTCTCCTCCAAGGGCACTGAGTGGGATTCAGGCCAGTATAATGACATCATCCAAACATAAACCCAACACTGAGGTCAAATATGGAAAATCAATAAAACAAAGTTCCTCAGACTTGTATTAGTTGTTTAAGAAATAAAATGGATTTATGTTAAAATACTTAAATCCATTTAATTACAAGTCTTACATACACACATTCATATCACTGCAAAGTCATGTTATTCATTTATCTTTCCACTCCTCTGTCACTTGCACACCGACAGCTAAATTCCTTCCTGTCCCACTGATTAATTTAAACATTAATCAGACCTTCAGGTGATTGCTATAAACAGTATAGGTTGTCCACGCGGCCTTGATGTCAACGTGCTTCCCTGTGTTTATGTGAAAGGATGGCCATGCATCTCTCTACACCACCTGCTAATTAGCATCTCACCATCTCACAACCTAACACCACCAGGAGGAAGTTAAGTAGGTTTGGAGGCAGAAAGAGAAGAAGTGGTTACTACTGTATGAGGGAAAGTTGGATCCTGAAACGGAGGAAGTGAAAAGGAAATTGGAGAGAGGAAATGAAGGCAGTGACAGAAAAAGTAAAAGAGTTTTTAAAGAGGAAGTGGCTGAGAGTGTGGAAGATGGGGAGAAAGAGCCAGGAGTCCTTGAAGATGAGAAACAGAGAATATGACAGTCAAGGAGGGTGAAGACAGCTGTGTCTTTTGATGACGCCAACATTTGGGTCCTCTCTTTCTTGAATGAATACCGTGCATTTTCCTCCTATGAATTTCTAAATAACACTTTCTTTCTTCGACAGCCTTAGGAGACAAAAGTACCCGTCCCCCAGGGTTCATAAAAGAGAGTGACAGTGGTGTTTTTTTGGAAGAAAGGTAAAAAATGAAATGACAAACTCAGTTGGGCTGTTGAATCTCAATGGTTCTCTTAGGCTCTCTCAAATGTTATTTCTTGACAGCACTGAGCCCTCAGCCCAGTCACAGGTAGTCCTTTAGGCTTACTGCACAGAGCAGAAGGACTGAGGCAGACACAAAAGTAGCTCATCTTCTTCTACACTTATGGCAATTAAACACCATTTGGACTATTTTAAGTAAATAAACACGAACAGAGAGTAACCTTTTTTTTTAATGTGATCTTGTTTGGGTTTAAAACCCCTTGCTCACGGTTTCCACAGATGAAGCCTCTAATGCAGCATTTGCCCTGATTATGTGCAACATGGGCCAACGCCTGCATGATAAAGATCATGCTCATTGAGATGATTTAATGCAATTTCTAGGGAATTTCTGTCCTCAGATTGATCCCTTTGAACTGGTTAAATTAGCACAGAAACAGTATTTTCCACTCTATTCCCAAAAACAAATGAATTAATAAATACATACATACTTGCCCTGTCTGTGGTTGGATTCTTCCAGTCTTTCCCTTGAAGAAAAAAAGAGCATAAGAAAAAAACCTCCAAATAAGGATGTGAAGCAAAGAATAAAAAAAGCTTTTCATTATTCATGATTTGATGAATGATACATACTTATTACATTAATCTGCAAATGTGTCTTCCTTTTAACACGCACTAAATCATATTCTTCTAATAACAGAGAACATCGTAAAGGGGTTCGGGCAATCTGTGCCCTGTGTTTTCACACCCACTAATTCTCAGCAACAGAGGTGGTCTGGGCGTCTTACTGTAGCTAAATGTTTAATGTACTGCTGTAAAGGTGGTGATTTACGGAGATGTGCTAATATTATGCCATACTTCCAGGCTTGTCCTGCACTCTTTTTATTTGATAGGTTCCTTTCTTTTCCCTAAAACACACTGAAGACGGCATCTGGAAGGCATATCGGGGGCTACCAAGTGCTTAAAAAAATAAATAAGGGACTGCCGCAGGGGTATCATCCCAAAAAGGTGTTTCTGAGGCTTTAGGACAGGAAGCTGCCACTGTGGACCAACATGAAAACGCAGCTTCTTTATTTGGGAAGAGACTTTCAGTTACCAGAATTTACTTTCTGATGAATTCCATATCCACCTTATAAAGAAAGTAGCAGTAAGTCATACTAGATTTGACCTTTTGCCCACTTTATGTTTAGTTTTTGTATTGATGTTAGGGACAAGGCAAGTTTGTCATAATAATAACTCTGTCATGATGCTGCTTTCAAATCCGTGTCTCAGTGCTGTACGATACCAGTCACCTCTGTGGAAACATTGGTATAACTGCCTTTTTTAATTTATATTTGAGTGTTGTATGTCTTGTAATAATGGACCAAGCGTCTCTTTAAATAAAGATGATGATGATGAATAATAATCAGTAAATAAAATGTTTTTTAAATAGTTGAAGAGACCATCGATCCTTGGATGTGCTGGTTGCCGAGCTGTATCAAGGAAGATGGCATGACAGAATTTCTTTCCTTTATTTACTTTTTTTGTGAATCTCTTTTTCAACTCATACTTATGCCTCAAAAAACACAAGATCTTAAGGCAGATCTTCAGCGTTTCCTTTTCCTTCGGTCCAAATGTTGCTAACGTTTGGAAAGCAGCCAGTGTATGAGCCACAAGAGATAAATACTTGCCTTACACATACTTTCCCTGAACAAGCTCTTAAAGCCACAGTGTAAACACACCATGAACTCCATCCCATGAGTTATGCTAATTACAGATAAGACTAAAGTGGCTCATAGTTAATACCAGGTGGATAAGATGGTTGTTTTTCATCCTTACACAACTTGAATAGCAGTGGGGGAAGATGACTAAAGACCACTGATGTTAGCCAAAATTGATGAGGGAAAGAGTGGAAACAAACATGTTTCCATACAGCCATGAAGATTATTACCTAGCTTACTGGATATTGTAATTATGTTTAAGCTGTTAATTTGCTCAGCTTTGCTTCACCAAACGTAACTGTCTTGCAACAGCTGAGAAAAGGCAAGCCAAAACGTTTTTAGCCCTTGAAAATAAATTGAGTGCAAACAGAAAGAAAAAGTGCTTTAACTTGATCAAAGTTGTGCGATAAGCAGGGCAGATTAATACTCAAGGGGGAAAAGCTTAATTCAGTACAACCATGAACAAGTGGATCTCACGCACACAACAGTATTTTGCTCACTAATGTATGTAAGAGTATTTTCAATGATTGTAAGAAAAAGAGCTGAGAGTTTAGCTCAGTGAGTCAAATTACCCACACCCTTCTTTTGTTTTGCCTCAAAACAGACGCCTTCAAAGACGTCTGAGACTAAGTGCCAGAAAAGCACCTCTGAATTGTGCCTTGTAGGCAGAGTCTGTTCAGGTTTTGCAACTAGCACAAAATAAGACAGAGTTGACGTTAGCAGGATGACACTCAAATATATATTATTTTTGATCAAACCATAAACATGTCCAGCACATTGAAATACCATCCCCTGTATTCTGTTACTTACAGATAACAGTAAGGCAGGAAACCTTTGAAACACAAGTGAGAGACTGCATGGTTTTTCAGACCTCAGCCATGTCTGTAAATGCTCTATGTGGCCAATGTCTGTCTACTCAAATAAATAAAAAAGTCAAAAATAGTCAAAAGAAATTATGTTCCCATCATAACCACAGCAATATAATCTAAAGCCTTTAAATCATCACCAACACAACATGCAAGCTGAAGTCACATCAAAACAACTAGCAGTAAAAAAACACTGTAATGCCTTTTCTTTTTCAAACAAGTCAAGGTCAGAGACAGAACATTTTGGAGTGCAATACTGCTGGAAAATGTCATAATTGACATCTCTTTTGAAAATCACCCATAAATGCTCTGTTGGGATCATAACAGCTGGTTAATTTGCAACACTTTTGGCATATGGCTGACATTGGTTTGATCCTCACGAAACCATTGGGTCATCCCACACGTGCCTGAATCAGCCTGAAAGATACAGTGCACTACATATATGACATGTATACACATGTGCAGACTCAGAGACCTCCAGCTCTTTTTTGCCAAAGTCCTGACATCACCTAAAGACTAAAAACTGCTCTATTCAGGCCTATGACTCAAAGCAAACTCTCAATCAAAAATCCTTTCAGTAGTCCCTCTAAAGAAGTGAAAACCTAAAGTAGAAAGCTTTGTAAAAGTGAAACATTTAATAAAAGCAAAATCCTACACAAATGAACATGTCTCCGTTACCCACCCATGTTGTAATCGTATGTTCTAATGCAATGTTTTAGCTACAATTGTTAAACATGTTTTTTAACTAACAAGCATTCAAAGGATATTGAAAGTACTACCAATATAAAAACATATAACTACTACAGGTGATACAATATACGTGCCAGTTCTGGTATTGGTCCTACCTAATACTGCTGGTACCGTTTCTGCTACTTTAGCTGTTACTATTCCTTTTAGGGTTTAAGTCACTATACAGTATGAACCAATGTTCCTTTATTACTTTTTGTTTATACTATTGCACTTTTCATTATACATCTTACAGTAAAAAAGTTAACTTGTATGACAACATGTTTTCCACATATTGTTATGGAAGTTTGCAACATAGTTGGTGGCAGTCACAAGAACAGCCTCCTCTTAGACAAGAAACTTTTTGTCCTCCTCCTTTCTCTGTTTTCCTTTTGTGTCCTATTATTTACACTGCAAGGATGGAGAATTCATGCGTAAAATGAGAAAATAAGCATTTATTGATGTGTTGCTCCTTTCACATTCTCTCCAGACAAAGACTTTGAACAATGATCGGGTGAATTAGTTTTGAAGGTGCATCATTTAATGGATAGTTTGTTGATATTGTTTACATATTCTAGGTTTTAACGAGTTTGCTTGAAAACCAAAGTACACAAAGAAGTCTAAAACATGGCTTTAATTTGCATAAAAAAGGGGAGGAAGCGACAAAAAACAAACACTTCAAAGGGTTATTCTTTTTCTAAAGATGATGTATACTGCTCTTGCATGAGAGCAATACAAGCTGTGTATGACATGAAATGGAAACAAAAGCATGCAAGTATTACCAAAAAGTAATTAAAATGTCCATCTATCCACAATGTTCTGACATTTTCTATAATGGCAACAAAACAGTTGACAAATCCAGTTTTTGCTGTACTTAATTGATTGCTGTGTTTGAAGTCAACATTGAAAGCAGGACAATTGAATTACACACGTTTTCATTCAAAATGAAAATTAGACTAAATACATGTTTGAATCACTTGCTCGGAGAAACTATTCCTAGTCTGTTTTTGGAATTAGAAGTAGCATGATATATAATCATAGGCTTTTCTTTGTAATTCCCCCTTGAATGGCAATTGTGTTCTATAAAAAATGGGATACTGGGTTTCCTCCAATTGCATGGTTTGCATCACCGGTGTGTGCTGAGCCAAATGGACTGTGGGATTGATGGTCAGGAAATGAACACACATGCTGAAATCAGCCGGCCAGTCACTGCTCTCCCACGATTAAAGCTATACAGTTTCTCTTTTGGAACGGCGCCGGACAAGTGCCAAGGACTGTCTGCCTGTGAGTGTTGAGCTACTGCAGACTGTATGTATGTTTGTGTGTAAAGTGTGTGTGTAACAACATATGTGCACAACTGTCCATACGAACATGAGTGGGCTGTTTAGTGCTGTACATGGCCATACCTGCTGTGTGTGGCAGAGCAGTCCTCATACTCCACTGTGGTACCCTTGAGTGTTAATGGTCTCCTGTTGGCGGCTGGGCATCCTGTGATTAAGCTCTGCACACAGTATGATGAGGTGTGACTGCTAATCCAGTGACACAGACAGCTGCAGCCCAGCTGATAGGCCATGCCTGACAACCCCTTACCTTCAACATTGTTTGCTTGTGCGTACAATATGAGTGTGGATCGGAGCACAAACACTTTTGCTTGTTTGAAAGTAGATTATGGGTCTACAAAGAGCATGCTATCAGTGCATACAGTAGCAAGACTATCCTCCCAAAGGCATAGGGTCATCAGACCAGGATATACTGTAGGGGTCATTTTGCACAACATGTTAAATGTACTGTGTCAGTAATAATCAATAAAACTGGTTATCTGTCTTGCAGTGATAAAATGAAGCGTATTGGGAAAGATAATATATTATTATACAGTGAAGCTGAATGGAAAATATTAGATATCATATTAGCAAAGAGCTATACAGTAGTAAGAAATGCTGTTTAATCCTGCATTACTTGCAAGTGTATTCGCTGAGCTAACGATACAGTTTCAAACTAATCACATGAGCATATGTTTAGGAGTCTACCAGGACCACAAATGGTAGGCAGTGGGTTATAATTTGATATTCTTATGTTTCAAATTGACTAGTTGTCATTTGTAAACTGGTGGTCTTCAGCTCCTCTTACTGAAGCATAAGTCAGTTCTGTCTAGCAATGAGGCTCCATAATATGGCTAAACAGAAAAAACATTTTAAAGTATATATTTTTTGCGTCTCGTTAGAAAGGCCTAGCTTGAAATCCAACAACTTCCCAGTACAACCATCGCCCCTTATCTGCCATGACAGGCAAGCCATCGGTTTTAGAAATACTTTTAAACCCACTTAAAAGAACAAATTAGTCTGCAGGACAGTAGCGTTGGCAGAAATTTACTTTAGGGCGGGCCTGTATAAAATAGGGTGGGCGAGCTTTTTCCAGGGGGGAAAATGATTTTAAGGTAGGCCTGGCCTATAATAATAATATATAATAATGCCCATTGCCAAGCATCGTTGTAGCATTTCCCTCCAAATAATGGTCGAAGACTTGACTGATTATATGAATTTATTGAAATCTCCAATATCAACGTAAGAGCTATAAAGACACAAAAATAACAAATACATTTAGGCTTCATTCTTTAGAATCACTTTAGCATAGGCCTACTGTTAACTGTAAACAGACAGCAAAGCTATAAAACAGCCTAAAAACGAATTAGACAAAACCCACATTTGTATATTATAGTTAATACCAACTTTGTGCCTCTTCGGGGGGTGCTAAACTTAAACATAAACTTTATCCTTTACTTTCTCCGTCTTTATATGTAGATTAATCTCCGCTCCTTTTCTCTGTCACGTTGTTTCCATAGCAACAACAACAACTTCCTGTCAACAGCGTAAACTCGCCTTCAAAAATAAAAGCATCTAAATAACACAGGAAGTTAACCTAAATTACATTTAAGACACATTTACAACTGCAACGAAAGTAACAAAAACAATGTAATATCCTTTTTGAGTTTCACAGAACACAAATTGGGTTATTTACTCTTGTATTGCACTAGTTAACAGCAACAATAGGTTGTAGCATTCAAACCTGCTCATGGACTTGCAGTGGTCCTCGCTTTTTTTATGTTTCTCCAACGAGTTAGGCAGGTGCTTCCAGTCTACATATCCATCCCTCGTAAATGCACCTTCAGCTCCTGGGCTGGAGAAATGTCTGCACATTTGACAGAAAAGCGCGTGCCAACTTGCGCTGTATTCCGCCCAGGGAAAATCTTCATACCACCTCAACCAGTTTTTACCGGAAATTAGTTCTGTTCAGAGGATAAAACACATAGAACATTAATTCAACTCGATATTTGTTCACTTGAATTTCACTTTGAATGCTTGGATATTCTCAATGGGTGAATACAAAAATGCATAATAATAATAAAAAATAAATAGAAATTACACCGAAGCTTTCTCAGGACGGGCCAATGAGTAAACTGGGCCCGCCCAGTTTGGCCCTATGATGGCTACGCCACTGCTGCAGGACTGACATTTCTCATTCCCACGTTTTATCTCATCCGCCATTAGCATATGCTCATTATCCTCGAACTAGTACAAAAGTAAGACCTGAAAAGTGAATGTAACATGTACCCAGTGGCGACTGGTCATTAGGGGCAGGTGGCACAGCCCCACCTAGTGTCAGCAGAAAGTATTACAAATAATGATTACAACAAAATGCAAAAAAAAAAAAAAAAAAAAATATTAAATATATTTTAAGATCATGTTTAATCATCTGATTCGTCTGTACATTGCTGTTTTAGTCTGTGTTCTTCTAATTAGTGTCTACAGTGTGTGCCTATTGAGCTGTTTAGAGCCATGTGGGACAAAACCCGATCCTGCCCCTCCCTCTCTCTGTCTAAGTGAACGGTGACTGTAAAAACTACACTGCGCATGCTCAGAATATTTTCCTATTTAATGTGTGTGGCAAAAAAATAATGACCATAGGGGCATAGTGCTGCCATCCCCACCATACGTCATCTCACATAATTCAGAGCTGATTGGCTGTAAGTACGTGTGCCGCTAAAAGTGTGGTGTGTGTGAAGAGGAGACGAGAGAGCTGCAGTGAGGCGTCCTAAAACCCGGAAGTAAGCTGCGCATGGCTTCCCTCAACAAAAAAGCAATGAGATTTCTCCATAGGATTTTAGAAAATAGCTCCAAATAAGGTCTGTGGGAAACGTAGCTGTTAGATAAATGCACGTTCAGCCGGATAATATCCACATGTCTACCCTACTTTTATAATTTTCGAATCATAAATCTATTGATTAGATTAGATTTATGATAGACTTTTGGAACTACAAGAACATAAGGAGGACTTTTACAAAAAAGTAATAGAGATTTTTGTCCAGAAGGATAGGCAAATGGACTTCATCTTCAAGTCAAGGTAAGACTGCAATTTTATTGAAAATGGGATCTCATTCAATATTTAAATGATAAAATTACATTTTTTGGGTATCCTTTTGTTGAACTGTCTGTTTAAAATTAATTGAAGCATCAGACAAAAAAAAGCTTTTGAAAATAATATTATATTTTGATTTAGGTCAAAATCTAATATTTGTAAACCTGAAGAGTCAGTGCCAGTGCCTCACCAACCATGAACCTCACTGCAGAAGCTATAGACATTAAGTTTTTTTTGCCCCACCACTTTTGTACATATAAAAACGCCACTGCATGTACCGGAAAGCAGGGAAATATTCAGTTACTCGTGGTCCAGCTGTAAGGTTTCTGCAGGCCTGGGAGGCATTGTTGTTTTATTTTAGTTGGAAAGGCCGACATGGCTCAGGCTTTAATAACATTAACCGCAGTCATTAAGTAGTAGCGCATCATTAAAGGGCTAGAACACTGGGAAGGGTGGGGGGTTTAAGAAAGAACATTAGAGATAAGGAAAATATTGGATACATGAGGTTAATTTTTATTGCCATTTTTTATTTGCTGTATCAGGCCTCAAACCTGCATCAGGAAGCACACTGACCTGAACAACAGTCCAACTGGCCTGTTAATTCGACTCCAACTGTACGATTGAATCATCTCATCCACTCCCCTCACATCCATTTATTTCCTTTCCGGCATCTTCTCTCCTTCCCCTCAGTTTCCTCTTTCACTCACCCATGAGACCTTGTGGTGATTTTTAGACGGAACAGCGGACTTCAGGTCTGTTTACCGGCAAGATCTCAGGAAGTCAACATCAGATAAGCGGATTCCTCCGATACACAAGAGGAGCAGATACATTTCAAGTAAACGGCTCAATGAGGGCACGGCCAAAACAGTATGATCCAGAGAAGGATGTGAGTTGAGAGTTCAAGGGCAATGCATGTTCATTAATATGTGTATGTGTGTGTATGAGTATGTGTGTATGTGTGTGTGTGTGTGTGTGTGCACACTCTGAAATCCAGCACCGTTTCCAAGATGACAAAATGTCTGGAAGTTGTCTTTCCCAATCATTTTAGCAAGGCACCTACAGACATCGCAATTAACACAAACGTAACCTTCTTGCCTCATTGCATTACATTTTGCTCTCTGTCCAAATATCTGTTCCTTTATGCTCTCAATCATGACAGCAGCTTTTGGCCAGATCCTCAACCTGCCAAAACCGTCCCTCTTCTTTGTATTGCATTACACAAACACAATAGAATGTACTCTCAATGGATAGCAGGTGTTTCTTCACAAAGCAGCTGTCATCGTTTCAAGCTTAACTGTAAAGACAATGAGGGATGAGGCTGATTACCCAAATGACCACCTGTAGGAGGACTCAAATCATTCAAAACTGGAGAATGGCACCTCATCTCACCTCATCCTATCACTAGTAAACATTTTCCAAAATGGCAAAATATTTATTTGATCAAACAAGGAAATGTTTTTTGAGGTTTAGGAGGTGTTGCAGCAACATTGAATGTAGGCTACATGGATGGTTTCCATGCAAAAACATACTGTCTGTACACAGCTATGGCTCTCTGGTTTTCAGCTAGCTGGTCTTACTGGCTTCCAAAAGCTGTAAGTTATGTGGAAGACTGTGAAATCCTAAAACATACAGGGGAATACATACTGTACAAGATTCTGTCCAAACATTTGCATAGGTAGATCTTAACAGCCATAGCAGATGCTTAACTTAACCCATGTTAAGCTTATTAAAAGGAGAACAAAATAATAAAAAGAGGACACCATTTATAGCTACCTAAAGACCTATTTAAAGACAAAGAGGGATCAACCGAGGGGAAAAAGCACAGGTTGATATCAAGTCAATAAAACAAGGCTGATTGTATTGTTTAGTCTCAGTCACAGTGTCACATCTCACCGGCACTAGGAAACTGAGAGAAAGGGAGCAGGAAAAAGCCTCCTGCACATCTGTCATCATTTCCAAGTTGGTAGCAAGTGGCAGAGAGCTGCTCTAATGAGGTGTCTTATACCTGCCACTTCATGTTACATTGCATTTAGCTGACGCTTTTATCCAAAGCGACTTACAATAAGTGCGTTCGACCAACAACATACAAACTTGAAGAAAACAGAATCATATAAGTACATCAGGTTTCATAGAGCAAAAACATTTCAAGTGCTACTCAACTGGCTTTAGGTAAGCCAGTCCTTTATTAGTATATAAGTGCTTTGTTAATAGTTCTATCGCTCGAAGTGGAGTCGAAAGAGATGAGTTTTCAGTCTGCGCCGGAAGGTGTGTAAGCTTTCTGCTGTCCTGATTTCAATGGGGAGCTCATTCCACCATTTTGGAGCCAGGATAGCAAACCCACGTGTTTTTGCTGATGGGAACTTGGGTCCCCTTCGCAGCGAGGGTGCAGCGAGCCGTTTGGTTGATGCAGAGCGGAGTGCACGTGCTGGGGTGTACGGTTTAACCATGTCCTGGATGTAGGAAGGGCCAGATCCATTCGCAGCATGGTACGCAAGTACCATTGTCTTGAAGTGGATTCTAGCAGTTACCGGAAGCCAGTGGAGGGAGCGGAGGAGCGGCGTGGTGTGGGAGAATTTAGGAAGATAGACCAGCCAGGAGGGAGTTGCAGTAGTCTAGGCGTGAGATGACGAGAGCCTGGACCAGAACCTGCGTCGCTTTCTGGGTCAGTTGGTGACGTATGTTCCTGATGTTGTAAAGCGTGTATCTGCAGCAGCGGGTTGTAGCAGCGATGTTTGCAGTGAAGGACAGTTTGTTATCTAGGGTCACACCCAGATTCCTTGCAGTCTGAGTCGGGGAAACAATAGAGGTGCCGATGTTGATTGTTAGGTCAAGAGTGGGACAATCTTTTCCCGGAAGGAAAAGCAGTTCAGTCTTGTCAAGGTTGAGCTTGAGGTGATGAGCAGACATCCACTGAGAGATGTCAGCTAGACAAGCAGAGATGCGTGCGACGACCTGGGTCTCTGAGCGGGGAAAGGACAGAATCAATTGGGTGTCGTCAGCGTAGCAGTGGTAAGAAAAACCATGCGGGTTAATGACAGATCCGAGCGAGTTTGTGTACAAGGAGAAGAGGAGGGGACCAAGAACAGAGCCCTGAGGGACCCCTGTAGTTAATTGACAAGGGTCGGACTCCGACCCTCTCCAAGTAACCCTGTAGGTGCGGTCTTTGAGGTATGAGGTGATGAGGGAAAGTGCAGAGCCTGAAACTCCAAGTTCTTGGAGAGTGCGAAGGAGGATCTGATGATTCACCGTGTCGAATGCAGCAGACAGGTCCAAAATGATGATGACAGAGGAGAGGGAGGCTGCTTTAGCAGTGTGCAGTTCCTCAGTGACAGCAAGGAGGGCAGTTTCTGTGGAGTGACCTGCCTTGAAACCAGACTGGTGCGGATCCAGAAGGTTGTTCTGATGGAGATAACAGGAGAGTTGTTTAAAGACAGCGCGTTCAAGTGTTTTAGACAGGAACGGGAGGAGAGAGACAGGCCTGTAGTTTATAACATCAGACGGGTTGAGAGTGGGTTTCTTTAGGAGAGGGTTTACTCTTGCCTCCTTGAGACTGTTTGGAAAGTGACCAGAAGTTAGAGAAGTGTTGATGAAATGGGAGAGAAACGGTAGAATATCAGGAGCGATAGTCTGAAGGAGGTTTGAAGGGATAGGGTCCAGAGGACAGGTGGTAGGGCGGGCAGAGGTAATGAGGGTGAGAACCTCACTTGGAGAGAGAGGGGAAAAGGAGGTCAGTGTGTGGGTGAAAGGAGGGTCTGGTGACCCAGTGGTGAGTAAAGGTGAGTCAGAAAAAGAAGAGCGAATATCATCAACCTTTTTTTCAAAGTGGGTAACAAAGTCGCTTGACAGAAGGGAGGAGGGGGAAGGGGCTTTGGGGGGGTCCAGGAGGGAGGAGAATATGGAAAATAGTTTTTTGGGATTGGAATAGGAAGATTGGATCTTATCTTGAAAGAAAGTGCTTTTTGCCTGAGAGATCGAAGCAGAGAAAGAGGAGAGGAGAGCCTGATAGGTTAGGAGGTCGTCACAGTGTTTGGATTTCCACCGTTTCCGCTCTGCTGCCCTAAGGACGGTTCTATTAGCACGCAGTGCGTCATTTAGCCAGGGAGCAGGAGGGGACTGACGAGCCTGCCGAGATGTGAGAGAACAGAGAGAGTCCAGAGAGGATGAGAGAGTAGAGAGGAGAGTTTCTGCAGCAGAGTTTGGAGGTAGGAGTTGGAACGAGTCAGAGGAAGGGAGGGCTGAGAGCACCGATGAGGCAAAGGTAGAGGGGGGAGAGGGAACGAAGGTTACGGCGGACAGGTGCAGGATGAGAAGAGATTAGTTTGTTATGTTTGGAAAGGGGTAGAGAGAATGAAATGAAGAAGTGATCGGATGTGTGGAGCGGGTTTACAGAGAGGTTAGAAGTAGTGCAGTTCCTTGAGAATATGAGATCAAGGACATTGCCAGCTTTATGAGTTGGTGGGGATGGAGACAGTGAGAAAGCAAAGGCGGTTAACAGAGATGTTAGTTCGTCTATCTTCCCTGTCTGGAGGTTGAAGTCTCCGAGAAGTACAGCGGGAGGGCCAGTTTCAGGGATGAGTGAGAGGAGATTATCTAATTCCTCCAAGAAGTCCCCCAAGGCTGTGGACGGTAGAGAACAACAATGGTTAATTGTATAGGATGGGTTACTGTGACGGCATGGAATTCAAAGGTGGAAGGAGTGAAGTTAGGTAGCTTGAAGAGGGAAAAGCTCCATTTGGGAGAGAGCAGGAGACCAGTGCCACCTCCTCTGCCAGTGGGTCTGGGTGTATGGGAGAAGGAATATGCAGTGGAGAGAGCTGCTGGGGTGGATGTGTTGGATGGAGTAATCCACGTCTCAGTGAGAGCAAGGAAATCCAGAGACTGCAGGGAAGCGTAGCCAGAGATGAAGTCAGCCTTAGGAACAGCTGACTGGCAGTTCCACAGGCCGCCTGAAACTAGATGTTGGATCTCAGTGGAGCATGTGGGATAGACAAGAGCAGGCCGGTTATATCGATTAGGAGATACACGGGGCCAGTGATAATTGCGAGAAGACACATGAACAGGAATGGAGAAAATACACATGATTATAGCATGAGGGGCTAAACAACCAAATCAAATAAAACACCAGCGATACTTAGTTCAATCAAAGTAGGATTTGCCTCCTCTTTGCCACCCTCGTGACTCCAGCAGGACTCTATTGTCTTTGTCAGTCTTCGTCTGTCTGATGCTCCAGGAAAGTGCTACCTAAAAATGGACACCTGATTGCTGAGTTCTCACAGATGTGGGGCCACGCCCCTTTAATTAGTTAACTCTCTGCAGCTGGTGGCCCTCAAAAGGAAATCGAGACTGGCTCCCTTCTGAGTTGTTATTGTGTCTTTTCAGTGGCCCAATGGTTTTACAATTACATTAAACCCTAAGTTATAAAGTTATGAGTTTAACCCTTAATACAGTTACACCTACTCAATAAAACTCTTAGTATTCTACAAATGTTTAAATCAAAGTTAACCCTAGCAGTCAGTTAGTTCAGTGTTAAGGTTTCAGTCAAATTACTTGTCCCAAGTTTCTGCCTGACAGATACTGTAGCGGTTTTGAGATTTCAAATCACAATTTCAGTCAGATCAACTACAGAGCATTTATACAGAGTACACACACTGAAACAGAGAAGTCTAAAGACAGAATGTTACTCACACAATTCTAGAAGTCACCAGTTGTTATCCTGTCAAAATCGAGTTGCACACTGTCATGTCCTCCTTTTATCCCTTCTTCCCTTTTTCAATCTGTCTGTGTTTCAAAGGAACAGCAACGGTTTGTTTTTATGAGCAGTGCTTTCTTTTTCATTTCATTTGTACTTTCATGTAATTCATCTAATTTGACAACTCTAAATTTGAAATGAGAATCATTAAGGACTACAACACAAATGATTGCTGATGACTACAGGACATTTTCTGCACAGAAATGACCACTGACACATTGGTAGATTGTTATTGATTATACTTGTATTCATTGTATTATGCAACACGTTTTATTAAATTATAATTGCTGCATCTACTGAAGAGAAATAAACTACATTTCTGAACTGAATGTCTTTTTATATTTTACTCGAATATAGTTTGACATGCATTCATTTTGCATGCAGCGGATGATATGTTCTTCACTGAGTGATCAGCACAAGCAGAGGAGGATTGTTTTTTAATCCTAGAGCCACTTGAGTTGATTTAGTCAATCATCCTGTTTCGGGACATTTGATTAAACTGAGAATGATTTGCATGGTGGTTTCTAGGAATTCAAAACAGCTCTGGGAGATACATATTAGTTATTGAAGAAATTATTGAGGAAATTACTTCTCGACTCCAAGACAAATTACATTCAAGTATAAGTTTGGCCCACCCAAAACCGTACGCTACTCCTCCACTTCTGTCAGTAAAAACCTGCAACTAAAAGACTTACAAAACAAGATAGATGCTAACGTTAGAAAAATAGTCCATTGTGTTTCCCTTTTCAGACAAACCACATCCCAACAGATTAATGTATTTATTGTTCAACATGAAATAAATATTTGTACCTCCCACCATCCAACCCTGCACTTTGTCCCAGCCCAATGTTTTGCTTAAACCTGAAATATAATGAAAGGTTGTTCCCTTGTGACCATGACTTTTCACCGTGAAGGAGTGTGTGAGCCAGACACTAATCATGCTTCAGCGAACCCTAGTCTCATTCAGACTTATCTTCACTTTGTTAGCAACTGCACAGGGGAGACAACCAGCCTCTGCCGTTATGTTTTTCCTTCTTAACGTTATCTTCACAATAGAATAACTCTTTTATCTTATACATACATGCCTTTAGTTGTTCTTATACTCCCTGATTTTTTAACTGGCACCTTATCAACGTTTGCCTGACAGGACATATGTAATATAGGTCTTTCACTGATTCAGCTCAACATTTTCCTCCTCAGATTTATTGAATACTGGCTTTGAAACTGAAAGAAAGAAAACTTATTAAGCATAGTATACCTTATTTCCCACAGGGTTTGTTTTCTTCCTTTGGAAATATAAAGGCTTCCAGCTAAATAAATACAAGCAAATTAATGTGCAGCCTTTCCTTGATATGAGGAAAAAATGGTCTGCCACACTTGATTTGTGAACTGTTCCATTTTAGGTAATGAACGGGAAAGCTTTGCAATTGAAGAGAGGACTCCATCAAATGGTTAATGTGCATGATTAAACTTAAACAATTGTTAAGAAGGCTCTTTTAACCTTTAAGTCATATTCTATTATCGGATTCCTGGCAGACAAACACACATTCCCTGCTCCATGAAACCTACTGTTTGGCACGCTCCACAGCTTACATTTAAAATGTACTATTACACGCACAGATGTGAATCAAAACTTAAAGCAAACAGAAAACATGATTTGAATGTTGAATATTTATGACTAGCTTTCAAGACATTTCCTATCAATCGAGAAAAGTATTTTTATATTCCAGTTTTATAAAACAGCATCTAAGTGAATTAAAGTATCAAATAATATGTGTCAGAGCAGCTAATAAAGTCTATTGTTTAAAATGTAATTATTTTCTGGTTTTGCATGAAGTAGAATTGCACTGGAAGCCAGAGGAGTACATTTGATCTTCCCCTAAAGCCACACTGTCCTTCTTGGTGAGAAGCCTTGTTCAAAACATTGACATTGGATGGCTGAGGAAAACAGAGTGGCTGAATCCTGGGAGTGTGAGCAGTGGTAACCCATGGACAGTGTTTATCTGCAGACGGCAGGCGCAAAGCCTGCAGTATATCTATCTTTGCTAAGCTCTTGCTATGTGTGTACCTTTGCAAAGTTGTCTGTGTGTGTTTCTTATACACTGAGGTTTTTGAGGTGAGATCGGAGCCCCGATAAATGACTTCTATAAACCTAAAGGCCCAGCAGGACTGCCTGAGAGATGTCTGTAAGCCATTTCCTGAATAATAAGCTTTATTTCTAAATATTATTACAAATGTAGGGCTGTAGATTGATTAGTATCAGAAAAACCGACATTTCCTCATGTCCCTATGGGGAAGTTTTGCTGATGTTTGAGTTCAGTATGTGTCTCTATCATACACGCAGCTGTTTTGCGGTTAGAGCTTACATTGCGATGTTTTCAACTTGATGTCAAATTTCCATTTACAATCCTAATAAATCAAATAAATAAGCATCACAACAATGATTATTACAATCCTGATGGACCACAAAATAATATTGCAAGTCATGATTACAACTTATGATTGATTCAATTATTTGATTTTTGTTGGAATTGGGTGGACAATTTCTCTTTGGATACTTACAGACATTTCTGAGCCACACAATGCATCTTTTATTCATAATATACAACGTTCAGAAAGGGAAACCCAGGTTTGGCTGACCTTTCTATTCCACAACATTTAACATGTGTGCTTGAGACTATCCCACCATTCAAAACCTTCCACAGCTCTGTAAAAAGTCAGAATGTGGTCCTAAGGCAGTTGTCAGAGTTCCCAGAGCAGATATTCAGTTCTTGCTGAGAAACCCAAGTTAAGTTACCCTCTCTGGGGTGCAGTGTCTAAAAATGTGTATATCGACGCTGTTCCCCTGATGGTCAACGTGTTAACTTTTACCCCATGCAACAGGGTCTTGGTTTTCCTCAAAACTGAGCCTGTCCAGAGACAAGCTTGGATCAAGCTTTTTCAGAATTTGAGGGCAGCCAAGGATAAAAAGGCCCCAAGGTGGAACGGTGTGGAAATATATACAAAGAGCCCCTGCAGCGGGAAGGAGCTAAGCGATTCCTTGCGTGTCTTGGTATGATATGCAATATATAGAAGGAAAAAAAAGGTGGGCGGATAAATCCCTCCTCCACTATATGTGCCTCAGTGAAGACCACAAAACGGCTGAAAGTCATGTTAGTGGGTTGGGAGTTGGGGGTGGGCTGGAGTGGATGAGTGTGTCGGAGGGAATGCATCGCAGGGATTAGGTGGACCCCTAAGTCTCTTTAGTAGGCTGTACAAGGCCCAAGCCAAATAAAGACTTCAACATTACTTACATGTTAGAGCTTCTGGTTTTCCTGCTTTAACTTAAACTGTGATAGTAAACCTAAAGAGTGAACAAGCAGGAGAGCAACATCTTCCTCAAGGACACTTTAACCAATTAGTACTAAACCTTTGAACAAGTGTATACATTTAAAGGTGTTAGGAAATAGTATTGTAGAGCTGAAAATATATATTCAAGAAAAGAATAAGTGCGGGTTAAATCAGATAGAGATGATATGTAAAAGTACTGGTCTGTGATGTTAAGCACACTTAAACTACATATATGGTTGTCATTAATAAATTCAAGGTTGGATAACCAATCCATTTTAAGAAAATGGATTCCCAGGTTTTTAAAAAGGAATGTTTATATACCTTTTTTATACTTTTCCCAAGTACTGGCGCTATTCTCGCCTTTAGTTCTTGTTTTCTTTGTTCCTTCCTTATCTCTAGTATGTTCCAAATGTGTACAGTATTCTTGTATCCGTCTTCCCGTCAAACCTGCTGATTATCTCGAAGAAAGTCAGAAAGACATGAGTCCACTAGGGAGGGGGCCTTTGAAATGTATGCTTTGGTTGTGTCTTCTGCGAGAAAGCTTGCATAAATAACCATACGCGGATCCTCGTGAATGCATAAGACACCAGATACCTCAGCTGAGCCACTAATGGGCCTCATAGTGTATTCTGGCCCTCCACATTTTAACTGGTTTCTCTCCTGTGATTCCCTAGCAGTGATTGTGAAGTATGTAGTCTTGCTCTAAAAGGATGACACCTAGCTTTTCCTTATTTTTACAGCTCTCATTTAGATTCACCAGGGTTTCTCTTGTAAGTACCACTGCTGTCGTATTTAAACCCTCCCTTAATTTGGTCAAACCATGCAGAGGCAACATCCTGGAAGGATTTCATTTAGATTTTAGAAGTTAAGCTGAGGTCCATGTAGTAAATCTGATCACGTTCCACTCTTTGAACTACTTTAAAGAAACGTAATATAAAAGCGTAATATTTAAAAGTGCGTTACTGTGAAATATCTTAATAGTTATTTCTAATGGACCTGAGGCTATGTACATTTGACACAACATGGTTACTGTGTATTCTATTTTTCTGGGGCATATAGACCCAATAAAGTGTGTTTAACATCTACGATATGAATACTAGATTGATGGGGATTTCACAAATTCATAATTGAGGTCTCTAACCTGAACTGGATGTGCTACATTTCCTCGATTCCCTTCCACGCAAGACCCGTGATGCACAGTTGCAACAGTTGCAACAAAGCAAACAAGGTCTTGACGAATGAGTTCCCCCTTTCATTTACTGACCAACTCTTGTTGCTTGTTGCCCAGGCACAACTTAATTTCTCTCTCCAATATGAGCTTCACAGTTGTCTCCACAGCCGACAGGAAACTATGATTTTAGTTATGAGGTCAATTGCTTTTCTCTTAGCTGGTGAAATAACAATTCAGATTGTTACAGTTGTGACGCTATTTCTATTCACCTATCTTTTGTGTCCTTGGAGTTTTGCAGAGTAGATGGCACTGCGGGGAGTCACCCTAGCATCCTCTGTGATCATTTCCTTCAGTGAAACTAGCGGTGTTGTGTGACGCGTTAATTGGCCACTAGTCTAGGGTCCCTCTGCAGGCATCTGAATGCTTGGTGGTACCTCTGTGTATGGGAAAACAAATGAGAGGACAGACGGGATTCCACAGCCTAATGAGCTAACAGAAGTCTAGGGAAATTAGATAATTATTTCCTGATTTACAAATGAAACAGCTGAGAGAGCAATGATCCATTAAGTCTCAGTTAACCACCCACCAGTGTGTCTGTTGAACATCAGACTGCAAGGAATCTGGGTGTGACCCTAGATAACAACCTGTCCTTCACTGCAAACATCGCTGCTACAACCCGTTGCTGCAGATACACGCTTTACAACATCAGGAAGATACGTCACCAGCTGACACAGAAAGCAACTCAGGTTCTGGTCCAGGCTCTCGTCATCTCACGCCTAGACTACTGCAACTCCCTCCTGGCTGGTCTACCTGCATGTGCCATCCGACCTCTGCAGCTCATCCAGAATGCAGCGGCTCGTCTGGTCTTCAACCTTCCTAAATGTTCCCACACCACTCCGCTCCTCCGCTCCCTTCACTGGCTTCCGGTAACTGCTAGAATCCACTTCAAGACACTGGTACTTGCTTACCATGCTGCGAATGGATCTGGCCCTTCGTACATCCAGGACATGGTTAAACCGTACACCCCAGCGCGTGCACTACGCTCTGCATCAGCCAAACGACTCGCTGCACTCTCGCTGCGAGGGGGACCCAAGTTCCCATCGGCGAAAACACGTGGGTTTGCGGTCCTGGCTCCAAGATGGTGGAATGAGCTCCCCATTGACATCAGGACGGCAGATAGCTTGCACATCTTCCGGCGCAAACTGAAAACTCATCTCTTTCGACTCCACTTCGAGCGATAGAACTATTAACGAAGCATTTTTATACTAATAAAGGACTGGCTTATCTAAAGCCAGTTGAGTAGCACTTGAAATGTTTGGCTCTATGAAACCTGATGTACTTATATGATTCTGTTTTCTTCAAGGTTGTGTCTTCCTGGTCGAATGTACTTATTGTAAGTCGCTTTGGATAAAAGCGTCAGCTAAATGCAATGTAATGTAATGTAATGTAATGTAACATGAGGAGACGCATATGCTCAGAGGCCAGTATGAGCGGTGATGGTCAGTTTACTTCTTGAGTAGTGATGAAAGGGTCTAAGATTGAGAGTCTTGCTAAGTGATTAACAAGTGACCAGTGATCAGAGGGATATTGTCATCACTCACCAGTTTTACAAATGGCTGGTTTCAAAGAACTCTTTTAAAACTCATGAAGTTTTACAGAACCTTAATTACACCTTACTGGAAAGTAAAACTATAGCATTCAGAGGGCAGGCCATGCAGCTTTCAAACCACTGACTCCATCGGTGCAATCTTACTGACACCATACAAATTGCACATGTGGAAATAGTTCCTTTAGAGAGAAAAAGAAGGGATCAAAATTCAACAAGACATAGCACTGCGTTTTGTCAAATTTCGCAATGTGTAATAACACGTGGCAAGCACCGAACAAATCCAGGGATACCACAAAGATGAGACGTTCCTTGGAAGTAAGGCTCCTTTCCATGTTAAACATCTCTAAATAAAAGAGGCTACCCCACACCTGACCATCAGAGGGAAACTACATGTGTTTCCATTACAGAAAGGCTCCCAAAGACTGTCATTTGTGAAGCCGCATGTATGCCTCAGTCCAATACAAACCTCTACCATATGTGAGCAGTTAGTTCCATCCCTAAGCATTGATTACTACTGTATCAATAGACAAAAGCTGATCCCTCTCCTAGGACACCAACTTGTTAAGTTATGCACTCTAAATTGAGACTTCTATGAAATATCCTTTAAACTTAAATTCCACACCGTCAAACCTTCTGACCTTAGGAAAGTGTAAATAAAGTAGCACTGTTTTGTCTCTGACCAGCATGATCACCAACAATCAGAACGAAGTAGACTATTCAGGGATTGTTTCATGAGGTTACCTGGTGGTAAACAGAAGAAGACAGGAGGACATGAAGTGGAAACCTTTCAGGAATAGCGATTATTGGCTATGTATTGAAACCAGCCAAGGAGAAACCAGATCTAAGACTGCAAGAAGTATTATAGTAGTTACATCTAATAAAAGCCTTGGCTCAGCCCATCACTCCTGTATTCTCCCTGCCTCCCCCAACAAAACTGCACATTAAAGGAGATGGATCAGGGGTCTGTAAAACAGAAACATTACCCTTTGAACCTCTCGCGGTGGACAGATTAACAGAAAGAAATAGAGAAAAGAAGCTCAGGTAGAAGGTAAGTGATTTGAAAAATGAAACGCTTTTCATCACAGAGGGTGACGGGGGTGATTTGCAGGCGGATGGCTACTAGGGGCTGCTAAAGAGAAAACAGTACCCAAGGACTCCCCTCTGTGACAACCTTCCCCCTGACCAATTGCAACCAAGGTGCCTCACCACTTTGAGCTTGTATTATTTAATTAAAGGCCAAGATTTATACCCTAGTGCCAAAGCAGCGGCTTTAGTCAGATTTGGAATCATTTATCCCATCAGAGGGTCGGCCAGTGTGAGGTTTGATTGATAGAGCCAGTGCAGTGGGGGGAGTATACGGTTACACACTACTGCCTTGCATGCCAGAGCTCCTGCGTCTTGAATTCAGAGTTGAACAGCCATAGAGTCCAGACCGAGCAACACTGTGCCACAGATAAACAATTCCCCTGACAACAGTAAACCGAGATTGCAAAAGGGTGAAGGCTAGGTATACCCGTTAAAGACCAGATTGAAGACTACAGTATATTGTTATGTGGAGGTTTTTTGGACAGCAGGCTATCAGTCTGGATGTACAATCCCACTCTTCCTTTCAACAGATGTCTCCTTCTGTCTCTGGCGTTAAGATGAATGCACACATGTATAAATACTATCAAAAGTGTTACAGTGTTGCAAAATTACATTTCCTATTGCATTAATGCTGGATACAAAAACTGCTTTCAAATCATAAAGGTTCAGTTATTAGCGATGATTGGTGTGAAACCATCGAAGGATCATATCTTTCTCACTGCATTAGTGACTCGTTCTGGTTTCCTAGAAACAGATGTAAATGTATGGGATTATATGGCTCTGTAAAGGTACATTTGAATCAAAACAGCAACCTGAAACTTCGAAAACAGGATCTTGGCAGAAAAACAGGATGCTGCCTGTATTACCTGATGTTTCTATTTCCTGAGTTCCTGTAGAGATGCTGCAATAGCTGTGGAAAATCATCAAAAGGACCAAAGCAACACATGCATGAGAAGGTGGAGGTTTAAATTCACCCCCAGGCCTTATTGCTCCATTGCTACATTTTGAACACTTGAAGGTCCATTATTTTCATAAATAGAGGAACCACAATCCTCAATGAAAAGTGCAGGCACAATTAGATGATTGAAATGGGAGCTCTCTGAATTCGAAACATATGATCTCGAGGTATTTGTTTTAATGCTGTTAAGGAACTCTAATGGATCATATTGAGCCCTGTTGACTAGCTGTAAAGTGTGCGTTGAATTACAGTGGGCCTCTCTGATGCCCTCAGTGGCCTCTGCACCTGGTTTCAACGTTGTGACATCACCAGTGGAAACGGGATTGCTTGGATTTTCACAACTCCATCAGAGGAGTCAATCAATCTTCATCCTTCATGGATATCCACTATCACAACAGCACCTAATCAAGAGATTAAATGACACTCCTAATTTGGGTAAAATGAGCATGAAGGCTGGGCTGTAACAAGAAAATTGCAGATAATATAAACGTGGAAAAGTTCCATTGAAAATATTGTGAAGTATTTTGAGGTTTGCCGCAGTGCAAAGATGGATGTAATGGTTTCACATGGCAACGGTTTTCAAGGTGCTGGCAATGAGATCAAAGTTCTAAGGTTATGATTGGATTTAGGAGAAAGACACCTTAACAATAAATAAGAATATTTTTAAGAAAGTCAGGCACATCATTTTGGATAATATATTATTTCAATATTGCCTAAATCCTTTTTATGTCTATAACATATCCACAGCACATTGGGTAGTATAGATGCCATATATTTTAAAGAATAAGATAAAAGTTGTTACAATATAATGATTGATAGGTCAATATCTGTCCGCCAGCCGATCATGTCTCCACCTGCTCTGTATCAGCCTTAAGAGGAAGCAGCTGTGTTGACGGCATGGGGTCGAGCTGACATGTGAGACGCAGCATTTCAATTCATCTTCATAACACACTGGTTGATAAAAAAACAGGTTCGAGGTCAGAGAGCTTGAAGTCTGACACTGCGAGTGTTTTTGCTAAATCAAACTGATGGATCATATACATTATAAAGCACAGAACAAATGAAGATTAAAAAAATACTTTGTCAAACCATTGTTGACTTAGTCTTTTTGAAACAACAGCATTATCTCTTACAAACTAATGTACAGCTAGGGAAAGTTTGGGTATTACCAAATCAGTCAAATGTTTAGGATATTTACAACTGCATTATTGTTATTAAACCCCGCTTTATTTAAATGGCAATGGGAATTGTGGATGATAGAGTGCAAAAGGTATTCATTGTATTAATAGTTGAATTATTTGATATTATTTATTTTCCACTTATTGACTTGGACTGTAATCAATCTCTTTATTACCAGTGAAGTATAGGCATGTTTCCTGAGTCTCTCAAGTATTGCATGTACTGTTTTTTGATAGTTTCCAGAAAACCAGTAAATATATCAGAGGTTCAGAAAAACATCTGGTGGACACTTGTTGTTCCAACAGTGACCACTTGGGGGTGAAGGGTGAAGGGGTGAAGGGTGACTTTTTATTTCCCCTTTCAGATATACTGCTCTAACATTTTTGGGTTCTGACACTGTCGTTTGCCTTCATGGCGGTTGTAAAAGCAGCAGGGCGTGGTCGAGCACTATGTTGAGCGGTTAGCACTGACACAGTGACACAAGAAGCTGGTTGGAACCCCTGTTGACTTTCTGAAATTGTTACATTTTGACTTTGCAGAAGCTTGTTGAAAGGACTGCAGTGATGACTGTGGTGTGAAACGTCACATCAGTTTCAGCTTGACTGTTGCAAGGGCAAAGATGTAGGGTGTCAAACAAAACTTTTGATGCATTGTTTTCATTTCCATTTCCCAGACAAATGCCACGTTTGATTTTAGACCTCTGGACTAAACCAAAAAAAGATTTTAGGAAAAGTGTGTTGAATTATACACACAACACATTTCATTTGTGTCCACCAGGTTTCATCAACTGTTACTTCATTCCATTCTAACAGTAAACAATATCTAGTAACACAAAAAAAAAATGTCACAGTCATGGCTCGGGCATTTCTCAACATTCACATAAAGCTCTGAAGGTTCTGTTGAATGCATTTCATCTCTGAAGGTAGTTTGTTCCAGAGCATATGTTTGGATCTGAGGGTTGTTTGAAGGCAGATGTAGTTGCTGGCTGCATCCTTTCAACAAACTGCCTCCTGGTAATTGGCCATTATTCCAGAACTGAGAGGCATGCTGTCCAGAGGGCAACTACACTTGTCTGGAAACAATCATGGACTTAGCAGGCTGGCAGACAGCCTTGTCACTGGACTATGCCTCTCCTGCTGTGTGTATACTCTCAGGGGAGGATGAACTGAAGCTGACACCAAAAATCGAATTGTGTAGGCTTCATCAAAATCGATGCATGAATACACACACCAAAAAATAATATATTAAAAAAAAAGACACAGTAATTTGTCATCAATTTCCGATATTAATACTGTTTGTTTAATTTGGTGGAAAGGTTCCTACAGTAGGTTTTTAACCCACAATGTTGCTTTTTGTTTCTACAAATGACATTGTATAATAATATTTTAAAATGACTGTTTTGATTAAAAAAAAGAACACAAATATTAACATATACAGTATATACACACACACACACACACACACACACACACACACATACACACACACACACACACACACACACACACACACACACACACACACACACAATGTCAGTGACAAAATTAAGAATCCATCAAATATAACTGAGAAAATATTAGAACGTAGGTCCATTGTCTCTTGTACTTGAGCCAGCACAACCATAGACCAAAAAAGCTGCTCATTTTGCTTTGTGTAATATTTACAAGTCCTAGCAATGTGTGCCCTGTGAAGCCATATTAGGTGACCTTCAACAAGTGACTCCATAATTACAGAAGAGCATGTAAGGTATGCCAAGTGACCTTCCTTCATCTCCGACCAGACCTAAACATCACAGAGGGAAAATAATAATAACAACTGACACATCCACCTCTGGCGCAGACTGGCAACTGGATCCAGATGGAGGGAGCATATCATGACCGTTTCATTGGGAGATATCAAAACAGAAAGGCACAGAACCCTTCACTCTCCTGCAGATTGCTGCCTTTGAAACGAAAAATGATAGCCGATATTGTTTCTCTGCTTCATCTCCTTGTTCTAAGAGACTCAAGATGGATGCATTGCACTGTGGGTAATGCACTGAGGTGCTAAAAGCAGCAGAAAAGAGCTAAGGACAGAACAAGACAGGCTGAGAGAGCCACTTTCTGATAAGAGAAAAACTAAAATTCACTCAAAGACACACTCCTTCAATGCTCTGCACCTAAATGTGGCCTGAAGGAATACACAACCATGGCAAGACCTAAAGCGTGCACTCCCACCTTTTTTAATTAAAACACATGACTGGAGGAAGACACCTTCTCCCTCCCTCCTACTTTACATTTTACTGCAACATCATGCTGACTCATTTCTTTGACTCGAGGCAGTGCATGAATCCCTGAAAACTTAGTTGACTTTCAGTATTGCCACCCTTTCATCCTTGAAAAGCAAGTCTCCCTCTTTTTAGGTCAAGCTCTTACTGTGTGCAACCTCCTCCCCCTTTCCTTTCACCCCCTCTGACATCCTGTAACCACTCTTTGATGGTCCCTGCCTGTGTTTGATTCTTGCTTATTTCTTTGTGTACCTGAGGATGTTTAGTTATGTATATTTCTACCAGTCCGTCCCTTGATGCCGCCTCCGCACACACAAATATGCACTCAGACACATGCACTTTTGTTTTATTCCTCAAAGAAAATCACCGCAGGATGTAGACATCCCATGGTCTGTCTCACAGTGTGTCACAGCCAGTGTTGAGTGCAGTTATCATCAGGGAACTATGCAATGTGCGTGCTGAAACACACCGCTGCACCCAGGAGTCAGCATTAGCCTGATAATATCACTGCCGCGGGAGGAGGGGGGTGGTTCGGCTTTTAGAACAAGTGTGTCAAGGGTCTGTAAGAAGGGAGAACGTTTTGTGTATCCAACTTTGATTTGATGTCAGGAAGTATTCCTAGACAGCTCCTTAAGGAAGCTAGAAGACAAGTCCAGATCGATTAGAGGAAAGGTGACCGGACTGCCACCGGGCCTCAGGGGCCACAGAGGAGCCTTGATGCCCGTCGATTTTCTCACATACATTAAATGACTGGGAAAGTATGACTGGTAAAGATGGGGGTTACAAATTCACTTGGGAAGTTAAGATTTCAGTTATTTCCTTGAGTTGGAAAGTTGGATGCTGGGTGGAAAAAAAGGCTAGAGTATATAGATATAAATACTTAAAGTCTTACGAGTTTATGATTACATGTAATTCAAAATCATTTAAAAAATGGTATGTATTTGTGAACAAGGCTAATGGTTGGATTGATATGTTTGGCCTTTCTAGCTTCAGTATGCACAGAACAATAAATAATAAATACAAAATATACTAACAGAAAACTAAACGGGGCAGTCAGAGATTTCCAAATCCTTAAACACATTGTGGGAGTATAATAAGATAAGGATTATCTTTGGCATTATAGAGTAATATCTTCTCGAAATGGCACTGTAATTGCTAAGATCCTATCAGTAGAGCCATAATTAGGACAGTTACATTCTGCATGTTTTTCTATTTTTCTCTCAGCCTAATCCAGTCACAGTTGTCATTTACAGATGACAGAATTTCACAGCATCACTATTTAACTCCATGTGGTCAGAGTTTTAAAGACATACATTTCAAGGCATTTTGATCTTTTTTGTTTTTGTGTTTTAAAATGTATTCTTTATGAAAAGAGGATTTGGGGGAGACATAAGACAGGAAAGGGGTCATCACAAAAATCTTTGACCATTGCTATATCTTGAGCCAGAAATGTGCATACGAAAATTACAAAGCAATACTTACTAATCATCAGAATATCTACAATTCTTAAAACTGCAAACATAGCTGTTTTTTCCACTCATTACAACATGTAGTTATTTATGGGTTTTACAAATGCTTTCACAGTATGCATTGTCATTTCAAATGTTGTTAATATCAGATTATTCATAAGAGCAGCATTACAATTATATGTAACTATTATGTAGCATTGTAGCACCTGTTAATCTATCTATGATGTCCTGTCCACAGGGTCATATCAGCCTGTAGTTCTACTATTTTGCCAAAGGAACCGGCACACTTGGGCCCCCAGGACGTGTTGATGAGAGAGACAAGGGTGTCCTGAAGACCAGACAGCCTTCTGGCACTGGGCCTGTGTCTACATTCACACTGGGAGCCCTGGACCCAGAAACCAGTGATATCATTGGTCTAAGGATTTGTATAGCCCAGTGGACCTAAATACTATCAATCATATCATCAGTCACTTGTAAAGTAAAAAGAGTACAGAAGAGAACACACATGTTAGCATTTTTAAGGATTTTCCAAAACACCTACAGTAGTTGGTATATCATTTGATTTTCCTGAAGCCAACAATCTCAACTGCTTCACATGTGCACTTGACTCAATAGCCTTTAAAATCAGTTTTTTCTTGAATGAGCTTTTTAGTGTTTTTCTTGAAACCTGCAAGCTCTGTCCGGAAAGAAAAAAACTCTGTAACTGCAGTGTGTGTGCACAAGTGAATATGGTTGACCACACTGGTTGGTGTAAGCACTAACAAGTGACAGTGCACAGACAAAGCTGAACCATGGAAAGCAAGAAATTATGTGGTGGAAAGAATCCAACAGCTATAAACGGGTCGGACCACACCATAGAGTGTGTGGGCTTCAAGTTCCATCACCATCCCTGCATACCTCTTTCTCCTTGGCCTGTGGAAATGTGGGCCAAAATCCTTATGTTGATATTTTTACCTGTTTCAATAAGACCTCTGATGAGTCGTAGAAACTGTCAAACGTTTCTCTGTCTGTTTACAAATCCCACTTTTAACTGGAGGGGGAACACTGTGACAGTCAGTTTCACTTCCAAGATAAATAATGAGGTTCTGGCCGTGCTTTCTGTCCAAGTGAAGAGCAGTGTGTTTTCAGTGAGCTGAAGCCAACGTTGCAGTGGGCCTGTTAAATTTACAGTAACACACCAAGTGAGAAGAGCAAAACCTGTGAAATAGAAGTACAGGGTGGTATTTAGGGAGGAGGGATTCATGCTGTTATGAGTCCCCACTTAGGATGTGGATGTGATTGACAACCAGGACAAAATGAGGCGATCAGATTTATAGCTGCATGGGATTCTGTGTTGTAGCAGACATCTGGTTTGACCGATGTTTATGTGGCTTTGTGGAGCAGTGAGGACATTTCTGTGAGAACACAGATGAAAGTCAGAAGAGAAAAGGAAGTAGGGCTGTGCGATTATGGCAAAAATCATTATCACGATTATTTTGGTCAATAATTGTTATCACGATTATTAAAAACGATTATCCATTTACTTTGAAAACATCCATTTATTGAAAAAAAAAAGTGAACCGTATGTTTTTAAGAGTTGATTAACCTGAACTTTAAGTATAATTCAACTGAAAAAAATAATAATAAATAATAATTACATTTTTAAAAAAAATAAAAAATCGTTTTATTTCGATTACGTTGTTTTCGTAATCGTTGCAAGCCAAAATCGTAATCGCGATTAAAATACGATTAATTGCACAGCCCTAAAAGGAAGAGTTATGTTGTAGGTTTATAATGTCTGCGAGGGCTGTTGAACCATTGTTGAATCAAGCTACATCTTGCTAGACTTCCACTCGGTCATTAAAGACCCATTCTCTTGGATGTTTGGCCTTCACAGAATGATGCATATGCATAATTTCATACTCAAAAAGCCTTTTTCACCTTTAGTTGGCAGCCTAACCAAGCTAAGTACAAAGACTGGCGACACAGGGAAACACCTAGCCTGGCTCTGTCCAATCGTTGCAAAATCCATCACTAGCACCTCTAGAGCACTCTTATCGACACGTTTAATTTTGTATGTATAATCTGTAGAAAGACTAAGTGTTTCCGGTGATTGTGATTTGCTAAGGTAACTTACTGCTGGATATAGATTTGGAAGCATTGTCTATCTTTCCACATAAGTATTTGAATCCAGAATCTGAAAGTTGTCCTTTAAGAAATTATTTTTGCAAAGCAAACTGTCCTTTAAAAAAGGAAACACATTTTGTTCATGGACAGCAAGGCCGCAAAGTTTCTTGTCACTGGAATATGACTTGTCGATTCATGAGAGTATTTCAGTTGAACAGCATGAAATCAGAGGTCAAAAACTGATTGTTCATGACCAACAGCAAGTAACAAATCTAAAAAAGATGCAGAGGAAATAAAAAGAGATTACCATATAATAGAAAATGGAAAAGGCTTCAACTTTGAGTTGAAAACTGATGACAAGTCTAATTGCTGGTGTAATCTAAAGTGATTGATGTAAAATGTGTTCCTGACTTACTACATGTTGAGTTTCTAACTCCATGTTTGATCCGACAATAATGACATAAACACAATCCAGATGACCACACACTACTGCAACACCAACCCCAAAATCAGAGAAAAATGTACAAGTTTTAATATTCAACCTACTTTTAATCTTTTCTGTTTTAATATACAGTATTGGCCACTCTTTACAGTGGTCTGCCAAGCCCCAGACAGTATGTGTCCGCACAAGGACAGACACATTAAGGTTGAGGGACACAGTCTAGTGAACAGCTGGTTTGCTGAATTGTGATCAGCAGCTACAGGACAGGCTTTACCACCCAATGCGTGTTTCCAGCAACAGTTAGGGCCAAACGTTTGTCTTCATTTAAGCTTTGGCTGTTAAATATGCCTTAGGGATGGCCACTTGACCCCAGGAACTACTTTATGCAACCACAAAAAAATACCTTTTCCTTTTCTCATTATCGCAACTCTAATGGAAGGACAGATTGATGAAGGTGAACGGACTGGTTACCAAAAGTGGAAAGGAAGGGACAGCAATCAGATTTGTTTTGTTAGAAACACTTATCAGTGGTCCAGACGGACTGATGGGTTCATGAGATGATTAATGTGTGTGTGATAGAAAGAGCGTTAAGTAAACATTATGACACTATCAGAGCCTGTAGATGCAGGTTAACAAGCTGCATGTGTTCCCTTTAGAGGGGAGGAAGCAGGGTGTTAGGCACACATGGTTTGTGACATCTGAGGCGACCTAGGGGAGGAGAAGCCACAAGAAGACTGTCCAATATCAGGTCAGGAAACGAGTCGTTTGACAGACTTCAAACCACCCAGAGCGATGGTGTACACGCAAACAAGCATAAATAGAAAAATAAACACACTCACTGGCTCACACTTCTATACACACAAACATCCACATCATGTTTACACGGACTCGCATCTACTTACTAGCAGAGCGACCCAGCAGTGACACCCCTTCAGGGGATCCACCCTAACCCCGCCTCACCCCACATCGCCACACAGGCCCATAGGAGTCTCCGGGCCATGGCATCCACTGGCCCTGTGCAATCTGTCAGGAGGTCCGGAGATGTCTTACTTATCAATAGGCGCGGCGTATTGTTTCAGGGGGCTTCCTCTTTCCTGTACAGGACAGTCCTGATGGGGGGGCTACTATGGGGCCGTCAAGCCGCCTGGGGCCCCTTGGAGTATGAAAGCTGTAAAGTTTATGGTTGAATTAAAGAACCAGGCTTCTCCTTTCCTGTGAGCAAAATGTCTGTATTTTAAAGGCGAAAGCCTCATCAGGACAGGAGTGTGTTTTTCCACATTGCTTGAAAGTGCTGTGCTGGCTTTATCAGATTCTGATTCATTTATTTCTATTTGTTTGTGAGAAGCTGTGCATTTGATGTCCCGTTTATCTATATTAAAAAAATTAAATTAAAATAAAGAAATGGTGCATGTGCTCCCTGATTGCGTTGTTAAGTTCAGACCATCTAAAAGGTGTCAAGATTAAGTCTATTGTAAGTTATCATGAGTCAAAAATATGATTCAAATAACTAGGAATGAAGGGAATATTGTCAACTTTAAATCAGGATAAAACACTCTGGTCCTTTCAGCTGAAATATAAATCCATATTGTCAGGAAGGCTCTCATAGCTGTGCCAGAGCCATACAAAAATAATATTGTGGTGAAAAATGCCCAGTTCATAATTTTTCAGTCTGTGTATCTGAAAATAGGAGGGGATATTTTTCTTTTTACTGTTGGCACAGACTTGGATTGAGGCGACCACTGGGCAAGCAAGGGGTGTTTGCTCAAGTGGAGCCAATTACTCAAAATAAATTGGGTCTTCCTCTCCATTCCCTCTATTGCTCTCCCTTCCTCTCTCTCCCCCTCTCTCTCCCCCTCCCTCATCCCCTCATCTCTCTGGTATGGGTTGTCATTTGAAAACCGGGTCAGATCTACGGTGAGCCCCTCCTTCCAAATAAACAGGCTAGTAATGGCTGTTTACCCAGAGTACAAGAGCCATTATGCACAAGGAAGTTAAACATCTCTGACAGGCAAAATGGCTGCAGACAAATCGCTGTTGCCCTTTCTTGAAGAATTGATTGGAAGAATGCTGATGTTTCCCTAACTGTTACCAGCAGCGGTACACGCTTGTGACGGATTTTCAAAAGGCATACCAACTCGATGGTGTAAGGATTCAAATCAAAAACCTTTGTTTGTCTGCAATTAAACTACAGAGTGAACAGATGACCCAGACAGAGATGGATTTCATCCCTTTGGTTTCCAGGAAGCCACAGGCCTCAAAATCGGAAAGTACCCTTTTACTTCAGGAGAATATCACAGCCCATTTTTCAGTCACCTAGAATCTGGACAGCATAATGTGTAAATATGGAGGACGTGGAAAATGAAAGAGCAATTATAATGTACTCTAAGGCGAATTTAATGAGCTTAACGTCATTCTGTGGAGTCATTACGAGATCAAAAATGAAGTCAGAAAATAATTTCAAGTGAAAGGCACCGTTCTGTGACTTAGTGTTTAATTGGAAATGAAAAGGTAGGTAAACAGAACAATGCATTGTGGTCATACATGTGTGAAGAATGGACTGCATTAAATCATAGTCTGCTAACAAGGCCATAATGAAACTTTACATAATGGGTGCCGATTGAGTAATTTACCATCAAGCTTTTGAATTTTGTCTGTGAAGGTCGGGCGCAAATGAAGCGACTTTGGGTCCGGAGTTTTACAAGTTGAACACAATGCATTTCCCATAAGACTTGATATATCAATGTATCTTGATATATCAGGACAGGAGGACAAGAGTTATAGTTTTTATGATTCTGTAACTAGAACATCACTTATTTGTTTCTATATATCATTTTTGTTTCAACTACATGTGAGTATTTCACTGAAATACTCACATGTACTGTAGTTGAAACTAAAATTGACAGAACATTTGGATGTCAAATCATTTATATCAATTATAATGTTTTTCGAACAAAAATGGTCGAGCTCCTCAGTTGTGAATATGTTATGCTTTTGTTTGCATTATATATGGTAGTTATCAACATCTTTGAGTTTGGTACCATTGGTACTAGGAACAGTTGGGAATCAGGATCTGTTATATGGCATGTGTGACTATTTTCTGAAAAGTCATAACTGAAACGGTTAATTGATAGAGAAAATAGTGGACAGATGATTTGAAAATAAAATGATTGCAGCCGTTCTTAACTACAGAAATATAGAGCATGAGACATCCCGTTTGATTTAACATCCATTTTTTTAGAGTGGTGGGACCCACAGTAAAAATGAGTGATTTGGACCTTGTTTGAACATTTGTGTTCCCTATCAAGGATTCATTAGACTTGTTTAAATTACTAAGCAGTTTATTTTTACCCACATCCTGCCTGGAGAAAGAATACAAACGACATAATACATAATTTGGTCTAAATGTGTAAAAGATGGAATTGATTAAAAGTCCAACTAAGAACTTATGTAATCATTCCGAAATGAAACTCTATAATCCCATTAAACTATCAAAATAAAGGGGTTTGACATTTTAATACGGCAACAACTTTTAAAACAACAATAGGGTATGAAGCTGGTTGCACTTACAGCCGCAGTCATTCTTTACAGATGGGGCCAGAGGCACAGCTAGCTCTGAGCCCAAGGGTTTTTACTCACAGATTTGAGCTATGACAGAATTTACAATGGGCGAGAACGTTGTTGTTATTGGCTCACAACAGAACTGTCTGCTGAGATGTGAGGCTAACTTCAACTCGGTGTGGCCTAAGCTTTGCTTCAGCCCATCACCATGGCTAAAATCAAGGAAACAGGCGGTAGTTTTACAGTGTTGAAAACCCTGGCACCCATGAAGAATTTCTGTCTCATGCATTTCCAAATGAATGGTTGGCAGGAAAATGCAGCATGCATCCGGTGGAAACAATATGGGACATTTCCGTGTGTGTGGAATCCGTAGGGTGTTTTCCTTTAGGTTATCCATCTTTATGTATCTGTACAATATCTGTATAAATCAAAGTGTACACTCTCTTTCTCTTCAGCTGTCAGTGTGCCAGGCAGCATTCAACACCTGGATCAGCAGGTCTCCCTCTCATGCACATCTACTCTTTCACACTCAACTGATCTCCATCCCATTGCAGAGGGAGAGGCTACACAGCTGCTACGTTTCTCAAGACTTAGCATACTGTCTCATACAGTGTTGGGCTACTGAAACAGAGTCCCAGCAAGGTCTCACCACGTCCAACAATCTGACGATTATGTGCTTGAGTCTAGAGTTGCATTAGATCCGCCTTGCATTGTTTTACTTCACTTTTCATGTTGTATAATGTATAGTGACAGTATAGACTTTATACTGGAGGATAAGATTTCTTCACATTGGTTGTTGACAGATGCTTGGTGTCCTGTTGTTGCTGGGTCAGTAGAAATGCAACCCCCTGAGGGCTGGCTTTGTTAATTGTGCCAATAATCTGTTTAAAGTATACTGCATGGAAGATGCAAGGAATTATCATTGAGTTATTTGTATTACTCTCCACAAGCCTTTGTTCAATAATGTATTCCTGATGTTGGCGTTACAATAAACTCTTCTGCACAGCAGACTTTATTCCAAGTGAGGCCAAAGGATCCGGCAAGGTGTGTGTTTTCAGTTTGGCTTCAGGGCCCCCTGGAGAGCCAGGCATAAATAATCATAACATCTCACTATTTGTACTTGTTTAGCAAGTTTGGTTTTGTTCAACTGGAGCCACAATTCATGGTGGACAATCACCAGGACGCCAACACTTTCATCCAACAACTTCCCAGGTGGCTTATTACAATTCTGTACTTAAACATGCAATCATGTTGGCAGCCAATCAAGATACTGCTTTCCGCCCACATCCTTCAGCACATACCCTCTGGGTCAATTTCAGTGGTCTCCTACCACAACACGGCTGTCGTGAAAAAAGAGACACATGCAAAACAATCTGTCCCTTGGTAGAAACTGGCAAACACACTGTGCTTTGGAAGGACAGGCATTGCCCGGCTCTTATGTCACACTGCCCTGCTTCCTGAATACTGGGTGGTGAGTTCATCATGAATGCCAGGTGCCTCGGTCTGCTGAAGGCCAACTTGACGGCTGAGACATCAAATATTTCCTGTTAGAGCCCCATGAGAGAATGTAAATGGCTTGTGTATTACATACACACATTCTTCTCACACCCAGAGAGACTGAAATGTTTTTCAGGAAATCTTGAGCACTAATAAATTGTTGACTTTTAATGAATGTGGTCATCACTCTGCAGCTGAACCTCCCTTAGAACCCTGGAGTGCTCTGATCTGGTGCGACCCACTGCGAGAGACACCAGTCTTTGGGAGACTCAATGTAGTGGGGGCAAAGAGAGGCGGATGAATAATTGCAACTTGCAGATAAAGAACTTCATTTAAAACAGTACAGCAGATTGGTGCTGATGGGATACTCTCATTGAACTAAAGCTTACATTCATTATTCTCTCTAAACAAGGAGTTCTCTTTTGTTTAGTTTTAATCTAAATAAAGATTGCTGTGCTGTCCTTTAACCTGAATTAATGTAAAGCAGTCCTCATCCATAATGAGAATCCATGGGTTTAAAATAATATTAGGCAGATTAAACTAAACAGAATCCGTCATTGGATCAAAATAGAATAATAGGGAAAGTGAAAAGGCAGATATGCATTATAAAAATAAATATATGAAGACATTTTCTTGTGAAAGTTATCTTTAGTTGAAGCAGGCAGATATACAAATGTGTGCTGAAACTCGCTTTCTAACAAAAGTAACACATTTCTGTTCTAAGCCCGTGTTCGTACTAAAACGTATGTTCATTAGAGAGCATAAGGTCTGCACTTGCATATCAAGCGAGCCCCTAAAATAGCCTCCATGCCATCCTCCAGCCCTTTGAGGATCAGAGCCGAGCAAGGCAGCTGAACGTACCCGGAGTAAAGCCTCGGCCCGTGGACAGATGTTTCTGAGAACAGGTGGCTGGGGTTGTCCCCTGGATTTGCATGGCTATGACAGACACAGCAGACCTCACAGACTTCAAAGGGCAGGAGCATGACTGCTAATGATCTGTGGAGAGAAGAAAGAGGTGTGGCTAGCTGGCAAGCTAGCTTCAGAGGCGCCAAGCAGACAAGGACTTCCAGCACAAAGTCCAGGGAAAACTTTTCTCTGCTGAGGAGTGTTTGCTGTAATGAGGTCATGGTTTCTGCTACTGTTGGAGGGGTATTTGATACTTTAAACCATATAATCAACATTTTGATTTGAAGGTACATAAACTGATGACTCAAATTATGGCAATTACAGTTGTCCTAAATTGAATTGGCCCACAGCCGAAACTGTCCATAATATACAGTATCATTGTTGTTTTGATGGGATTTTGTATAGATACCTGTGAATATATTATATTACCACAAATCAATTGATGAAGGTTGATACATATAATTATTACCTAAAAAGCCTTTAGCTCTAGGAAACAAGACATTTTTAATAGCGGCCCTAGGAGAATAAAGAATCCTGGATAAACAATAAAAAGGACTCAAAGCTAAATGTATGTGAAAGACAATTTGTTTAAAGAACCTTAAAAATTCTAGAGAGAGAGTTTGAAACGAAGCATGAACTCTTCAAAATTTGACTTTGACCTCTTCTTGCAAGGCAGCAATTAAGTCAGACAAGCAGAATCTCTTCGTCTACCCCCTCCCCTTCATCTGTCATATTTTCAGCTTTGATCTCCGCTAACCCCATTCATTAGGCAAATACAACACACTGCCACTTAAAGTTCGCAATGGAGCCCTTAACATCTAATAAATAATGCATTCACCCCGGGAACAAAACATGAGATGAGCACCAGGCAAAAAGGGTGAACACGCTGTTGGCTCAGACAGAGCTAAATGTATGCTGAATGGAAAGGAAACGTGGCACACAAATGAAGTGCAAAGACTCAGCATTCTAGCACTGTTTAATAGACGTGATTATGGATGCAGTTGTTAACACCTATCAATCTGCAGCATAGTGTGCCGAGGGTGAAATGTTACACTGGATAGCAATATTAACCCTGCATTTTAAGTAGTGCTGTCCTTTGAGGGAAGGATGAAAAGTGGAAGAAGAATACACTTCATGTGAACTGGTTGGAATGAGACTCGTATAACAAGGCCCCTTTGTCACTTAAATTACTGTATAGCACTGTTTTGTACGAGAAGACATTTAAAATAAATATATTTTATTTATGGTAGAAGAAAAACATCAGCAGATACTAGTATGTAAGAGGCTCCTTATCCTTCTACAGAGACCACAGCCTGTGCAGTTATGTAAGGCTACTGAGATACAGCAGTGCTTTGAGCTAAATGCTAACATGATCATACAGGTATGTTTCCTATATGTTACCCATCATAGTATTGAGTGTTAGCATGCCAACATTTGGTTATAACTTATTATCACTAAACACAATATACAGTTGAAATCATACGTTTTGCTAGAATTGGTCTTAAATCATTGAAAAGTGTTGCAAAAAAAAAAGTGTGATTATTCATGTTAAGATATTTCGCATTATAAAAGAAAATATTGATATGTTTGTGGACCTGGATGAAAAGTTATGAGGAGAATTTAATGTCAATCCAAACACAGTGGTGCTACTAACAGAAATCAATTGCCATCTACAGTATGGAGCCTTGCTTCCTGCATGGCCAAAACATATAACGGTTATATTTTGTTTTATCATATTGCTAGAGTAGCAGTTAGAAAGTAGAATTTAACCAGCCACTCTTTGACTTGCTATTAATATAATAATTTACCCCATCGATTAAACGTAATACTACACAAGCCCCACATGATAATGAATTTTGGCAGGCCAGCTTCCCCCTGTGTGTGCAAATGGACAAATAGTGTCCTCCTATTTCAGTTCTGGGGGACTTACTGAGGTTAGGCGACCTAAGTCAGCAGGGGGGCTTTGACTACATCTTGACTTTATTACTCCCCACCCTTAAATCCTACAGTGACCTCCTTCTCTTCTGTGCCATGTTCAAATAAACATCTAAAAAAAACTATTATTCCTCCCTCCGTCCCTAATGTTCTCTCCTCATCTTTCTCCCTCTCCGTTTGTTTTCCTTTTCCTCATCCACTGATGGGAGTCCCATCATGACCCTGATAAGATCCAACCTTTGACAACCAAAGACAAACCTACCACACACACACACACAGAAACAACTCTGGTTCGATAAAGCAGTAGGAATCATGCCTGTGTTGACTTTCTGTCCACTGGGATGGACTGTGCTGCTGTTTATTCATGATCACCTCCCTTAAGCCTTTGAATGGAGGTTTGAGTAGAGGATTCGGTTATACCGCTTCCTTAAAGCAGAGATCCATAACTTATAGCTTGGTCGCATAGAATAAAGAATAACTTTGCAAAGACCAGGAAATAGCACTATCAAATAGCCGTACACAGTGAGTTTTATAGTAACACCCCAGCAGGGCTTCTGTCTCAAGGAGACGCCGTACTGCTTCAAGAACGCCAACACAAAATGTGCCTCTCTACAGGCCTTTGAAAACCATGTTAAATGTTATACTACATCTGTCCCGCCCTACCACTCACACATGACCTATAAGAAAACACATTTAGTCACAAGGTGGCCTTAATAATGTGGGCCTTTGTAAATGGTCATATTTTTGTCCCAGCTCCCTTTCCTCCTGTGTGTTTTCCGTAATTGAAATATTGTTTCTAGGCTTTCAGTTAAAAAGGGCCCTCCGAGGTAATCTCCACCATCTTGGCGAAATGCAAACAAAGCTAGAGAAGCCGCCAACTCAGAGAGGTTCTTCCTCTTTAATAACATATTTTATTAAAGCAGGGTGAAAACAATTAGGGGTGTGTGAGTCCTGCATCTTTAATACAGGCTTTATTGAATAAGCGTCATCCCATCCGCTAAGGGAGGGCCTCTGACTGTGGCACAAGTATTGCCTAATTTTGAAATTGGGGGGGGGGGGTGCCTAAAGGGATTGAAGGAGTAATTCAATTAGAAGTAATATGCACCAATCTTCCCTTAAAATTGCTGTTTAATTTCCTTTAACTGATATGAAAAAAATGTAAATGCTCCTAAAGTCCAACCATAATAATCCACAATGATCAGATACTGTGTGGGATTAGCTGATATATTTTTATATTATATATCTATCCATCCATCTATCTATCTATCTTACTATCTATTTATCTATCCATCCATCTCAGTTGCCTATCAAGGCTTTAAAGTAGTCCCACAGACTGGGAAGTGTATATGAAGAACATGATTTTGGCCAGGCAATACCTTTAAAGGTTTTCTAAATGCTGACTTTGTCTTGAGTTAGTAAATATGTAGGTATAAGGGGAGCTTTGCTAAAGAACTAAACTGAACATTTTAGGTAAAATATGTTTTCTGACCCATCTTTTAGACATCCTGTGAGGCTGCTGCAGCATACTGGCTTTTATAGAGAACTTTTGAGACTCATCAAATATTCTGTTTGTTTTGCTGGAAGGGATTTAAATAAGATTTTTTGAATTGTTTTGATAGATGTGATGTTTTAAGCACATACATATTAGATGCCATTCTTAGGACCTGTAGGTATGCATTGCAGATACAATCATTATCTGTTGCAACATACAATCTATTCACCATTCAGTTCTCTGCCTTTCAGTCAAAGCTGGGGAGAAAATAAATACAATGTTGGCACAGGCAAAGGTTTTTCTATCAACTGACTCATTTGCATTCTGAAAGCTCATACATTTCACAAATTTGATTTCATATTCATTTTACACCAGACTTGGAATGTTTTTCTAGGCACCGGGTGATTTGAATAACTATTGACGCACTAAAAATATCTTCTTTTTGCACTGAAGCCCAATGTGGGGGTTTTAAATGCATGAAGAGTAAGAGGTAACAATAATGAAAGATAGGGAGAAATATTTGCATGCAAATAAATCTCTCAGGGTTGTAGTCACTGGCTGAATTTAATTTTTCTACATCTCATCTAGATCAGTGCTTCTCAAAGTGTGGTCCGCGGACCACTGGTGGTCCGTGAGCGCCCCCTAGTGGTCCGTGAGTATATTGGTAAAATTTCACATTTGAAATAAATAAATACATTTAAGTTTTCCGCACTCTCGCGGGAATATCTCCGCAATGGAGCGATTTTACGTTTCACTTTCGATTGCATGATATAGCCCAGATAAACACCTTCATCACACATGCTGCCACTTGTTTGTACCATTTTCAGGCGATTTGTAAAAAACGATGCGTTTTTGGATATTTGTGGAGTTAGGTGGTCCGTGAGTGTATTTTTATTGGTTAAGTGGTCCTTGGTATGAAAAAGTTTGAGAAACACTGATCTAGATGAATCTTATCTTGAACTCTTAACATTTCTTATTCTTGTATAGTTACATAGTGCATAAAACGCTATATTTAAATGAAAACTGTAAAATAAAAAGATCCTTCTTATATCACACAGGCTCTGACATTGCTACGTACTCAACAACTGCATTGTTTAACACAATGCAGCTCAGTGCTATGAATCAGACAATGGAGAATAAAATAAAATGACAGGTGAATGAAAGGGATACATTTGAAGTGCAAGGTCCATCACATCACATCTGAGCATGGAAACGTTATCAAATTTGTCAAACTTTGAGATGATTAGAGCTTGTCTAATTCGAATGGACGGACAGATGGTCGAGTGCAGCAGCCTGTGAAATCCAAGCCCTATTTGAAAGCGAGCTAGTTTTGAGCGAGTGGGAATAAATATGTAAACCCAACATGCTCTATAAAGCAAAAATGCCTCCTCTCATTGCCAGTCCTCCAACGTCCCACATGTCAAGCTTTCTAGGTCCATTAGTTACAATGAAGTGTAAAATAACCTTATATACACCTTTCGGAAAGCTATAGAGGTACCCCACAGAAAAAAGACTCAAGATTTCCTGCTGGTGCAGATCATTCCAGGATGAAGGGTTTTCGAAAAAGGGAAAATATGAGTGAAAAAGAGCGAGACCCTCCTTTGACTCTGGTTTGAATCAAAGGCTTACGGAAATATGTCTCGATGGAAGTAAACTGTTCTCAATGGAAAACATGTGACCTACGAAGTGGCAAGGTGCTTTGAGGAGTCAAGAGCCACCCTCTTTACTCATGAGGTGCGTTTTGTAGCGCCACAAAACCTGCAGGGTGCCTCCTTTTGTTTGTATTACAAATGTCCCTGCGTAGGGTGAAAGGTCAAAGCGATAATCACATATGTAAACACAACTCTCCTCCTGAGCGAAACATTCTGAGAGCCTCCTGCTTGACCCTGCTGTTTCTGGCAGGTAACTGTTTGCAATGCATCAACACACAGGAGTAGATGCGTGAGTAGAGCTCAGTGTTTATTGGGCCCCAGTCTTTCAAACAAAGAAAGAAAACTGAGGCAAAATAATGGTACATGGTACATTCTCACAGGCCCACATGTGCAAGCAGGCAGGCACACACACACACTTTCACAGACACACACATACAACAACTCTCTCTAATGAATAGCTCCTCTGCCTCCTGAGTCTGTGAGGCAAGTCCACCCTAATCCCCTGGCACTTAGTTGAGAGTAATCAGCGCACAGCAAAGTCTGCCTTTGGAACACTAATTAGCATCGTTGATTTTTCTCCTCAGACTCTGACGTGCAAAAAGCCCCAAAACAAGTCACTGTTTTAAAAGGGCCCTATACCAGTAAAAAAAAAAAGGACTGTACATTGTTCTCAGATAGACAGGCTTGAAATGTGGGTTGAAAACAGAAGAGGAAGGTTTCATTGAATGGGACACAAAATAATTAGAGCTTGTGTTTCCTCATGATATACGCATATGGTGTTGATTGATAATCCTAAAAGCGAAATACTACCAAGAATAGAACAAAACTACAAGGTATTTTGAACATGTGGCATTTTCAAAGACCATCATTTGCAGAGTTTAGGTTGGGTAATGTAGCAGAAAATAATCTCCAAGCATAACTGGCTTAAAGTATGTTTACACTGATACTAATTAAGGTATCTCTGGTGATTACTTAGCCAGTCAGTTTAACAACTTCTCTTTCTGGTAACTGCAAAGCCTGCAGCCTGAGAAGAGCAAGCGTGTGAGGTAACTTCAATGAGAATTGCTAGTGTCCACATGCCGGGGGGAGAAGTAAATTGCAAGTAATGGACTCTGAGAATGTGGGGATGTTTATCAGACTAAATGAACAGAACCACACTGGAGAAAGGAGAGCCGCTGCATATGTGACAACATGCCAGAAAGAGTTTCAATTAAGAATGATGCTGTCATGAATTTATGCATTTAAAGTCTGAGTGAAACTATGGCTGATCATTCCGGGCAATCATTTTCACTACACACAAATGTATGGCAGTCGAGCACTCTCCTCTCATTCTTTCCTGCTGCTCTCACTGTGAAAACCGATCTTCATAAACACACAATACATATGGCATGCACTACCAAGTTATTGTTTTCTAGAATTCAGAACAAGGATGGGATTGTGCTATTTTTGTGCTAAGTAGCTACTGGCCATGTCCAAAAAGTGGAATCAAAGTGACCACAATCATCCCTCGCCTGCTTAACAACAGCGGGTGAGGAAACCACCAGCTTGACTTAACCAAAACCCTCCACTGGCAAATCCATAAAGGGAAGGAAGAACAAGGAATTAGGGAGATGTTCTGTCTTCCAAATACACAAGCCAGACGCCAATTTATCGCTCTTCTCTTTTGCTCTCTTTCTGTTTCCCCCTCTCCCTTTCCTCCTATTCCTTCCCTCCTCTTATAATTTTTCTCTTTCCCCTCTCTCACTCTGCGTGATTGCATCCATATGCTCTCCAGGGAAAGATGGGGTCAACACCCTACTTACTCACGCTACAGTGAGGCACTGACACTTGTGAGAAAACCCTTGCTCAGACTCCCACACGCACACATAAATGCATACATGCATCAGCAGTGTGATTGTCTCCATGCAGCAGGCACAGACAGCACAGCTTCAGTGCTTAGCAGAGAGGATGGGCTCTGGGATATTCATGCCAACGCTTAATTCCGCATCATGAACTTATGGAGTATGTTACTCTGAAGTGATCCACCTCCTGGTCCTGATACATTTAGGATTGGTCCCTGAGAAGATCTGGCATCAATTAAGTAGCTCTAAGAGGAACTGGGCTTGACAGGGTCCAATGGATCCTCCTGCCTTCAATCCCCTCTTTTGTTCAGCAAAGCCAGGAAAGGTCGTAAATGTGAACATGAAGACAGCGTGCAAATTGCAGTCACACTTGTGAGTGAAGGGAATCAAGGCCAGGAGAGGGAGAAGGATTTAGGCTGCCCTCCACCAGTGGTCCAAATCCTTTCCTCTTTCCATCTCAGGAAAGACACAGCACAGACACACACATGTGCAACAAGCATATGTTGTTAACCACACGGCTGTGGCCATCTGCCCTGTACACAGAGCAAAGAAGAAGATGAATACACCTAGAACTAAACACGCAAAGGCTCATAGACAGGCACGCACATTTTCAGCCACCAAGGCAACATCAAAACAGTTGCTGTAAACAAAAGCAGTTCAGACAGATCACTATCCACATACTGTGGTATTTCTTCATCTTTATTCCTGTGTCCCTCCATGTGTGCTTACCCACTGCCCCTGCTCCCATTTACCACACACATACTCGCACACTTGAAGGACATTGATAAAATCTGCCATGATGAACCCCTCCCCTAGACCTTGCCAGTGACCTCTGGGAATCCGATTTACTACCACGTCTCTTATCATATTTCTCCTGTCACTAATGAATTATGGCAATATGGCAATGAATGATGCATCTACCTAGATCTACACTGGCACTGTAGTCAGCCACCAAATCCCCATCTGTTTTGTCTGCATGTAGAAATAAGAACTTGTATAAATATATCATGACATTGAACACTGCTAGGAGCACTACCTTTGAAGCAAATCAAAAATGAGTGAATCACTTATGGAAGACCACAGCCTTTTCTCACAAGACATAGTTTTCATTCATGGCTGTTTTGTAGCTGTAAGCTTGGCTCACCATCATAGCTCACTGGCACGCCTAAATGGAGCAGAGCCATCACTGAGGGGTGCACAGGTGGCTTACAGGTTGAATTGTTGTTTTCAGGTGGGATAGCCTCCCAGGGATTGCTACATGGTGACTCCTACTGATTAACTGGGGTATTTTCAGGGTTAGGATCTGTGGGGAACAGAGTGAGCCTCCATGTTAGACACTCCCAGTGAAGGGCCTTACTGGCAGGGGAAAGGAAACGGCTGGCAACACCATGTGTTATGGAGGTAGCACATGTCTGTCTACACCCACCGCAGGCCAACTGTGGAGTTAGCAGTGACATGAACCACAGTGCAGGGAAAGTAGTCATCTCAAATTAGGAGAACAGGAGAAAACACAGATCAAAAAAAGGGCCTTTAGGACAGGTATCGGTTGCAGGTGCTGTTTCTGCTTTCACAAGTTCAACTTTCTTCTTCTAGTTAAAATAAGCTATTGATCACAAGTTATTATCTTCGTTGATGTTTCAACCTAGAAGACAGAATAGAAAACAGATTGCCACACTTACATGTTGTGAAAGCTTACATTTTCTTCCATGTAAGGGAGACAGCTATGAAAAACTATTACCTGTTTTTATGTCATTTGTGAATGCACCCGTTAATAATAATATAATAATAATAATAATAGATTTAATTTGTTAGCGCTTTTACAGGTGCTCAAAGACGCTTTACAGATATAGTGAAGGGAAAAGAAAAGGAAGGAACAACCAATAAATATATAGTTAAAGTTAAAGTCAAATAATACAAGAACAATCACACAGCCAACAGCCAGATTGAAGAGGTGAGTTTTGAGTGTTTTGGCTCATGTTCTCTCTCTTACAGGATGTAATGGTTTTAAGATAATGATATAAAATGAATACTTTGAGTTTGTATTCAGGCAATGTTTAAGTTAAGTTAAGGCAATACATGTACAATGTACAATAAGGCAATATACCCTCTTGGATAAGTGAGTATACAACTCACTTATCCAAGAGGGTATATTGCCTTATTGTATGAAAACATGCTGTATTACCTGGAAGATGTAAAAATGATGACAATATTAGTGTACAGTTAAGTAGATACACATGAAGTGGTGAACAGTATAGGTATTGTTCCAGTACTTTCAAAATCTCGTATACAACTGTGCAATTATTTTCATCTGGGACAGTGGTGGTTTGCAAAACGGATTGAGGGGTTAAACTTATTTTTACAAGGAGCAAATCAGTGGCCCGCTACCTCGACCCTGAAACTGTGGTCTCAAGATCACAGAGGGAGCTTTCAGATTAGCACGCCATCCGTTTTGAAAAATAAGGAGGTTGTTCTGCTGTCTTAATCCTATGAGAGAAAGACCTCAATCGGGACCATGACCTTGCACACCACAGACTTAACAGGGAACTTTGATTTGTCAACGGTGACCACTACAAAGCTATAGCCATGCTGGCCGAGGCTTCTGTCTTACACATGTCATGTGACACTTAGGTCTCTGGGGATTTAAGATGTTTTCATGTGTTACAAATGTTATAGTAATAACAAAAACCCATTAGTAAGGTTTAACAAAGTTTGATAATAAAAACAATAATGACAGTATGGTTGAAGGAAACAATCAGTTTAGACCTGCCTATGACTATGATCATTACAAGCTATGAGAAAATTATTGTGAAGCATATTGCAAAAAGTCATAAGTACAGCGTCTTTGATCTGCTTGAAACTAAGCCTCTAAACTTGTTGCAATTTCCCTTAAATGATAGCAAAGTGTAACAGTTCCCAGATGTAAGGGAAATAAATATAAGGCCTACTATGTTCTCTTAAAGATAATCAAATGTGTACTGTAGTAAGGAATAGTCCATCTATTTTCATTATTATATGAAGAACAACCATTAACAAAGTTTGAGAAAAATATGCTCTAGTGATAAGGAAAACATGTGCAAAAAAACAAACCATAAAACAACTTCAATTTACCAGGTGAAGATTCACCCATGGTCAATTCAGGCATCATCCCATTCACTGTGTGCATTAAAACCAAGGCCTACTTGCCAGAAAACACCACAGTTGATACATAAACTTTTTTAATGGCCTACTACCAATGTAAACTAACACACATGGCATCGCAAAATGAAAACACATATCACTAACATGGCAAAACAAACAGCCAGCAACAAAACATCAACATAATCATCATGCAAGCAAGCAGAACCATGTATGCCAATGCGCATCACAAATGAGAGAGCAAGCGCATTTCGTGGCATCTGCAGGCAGTGGCAAGTACTTCCGGCATCTGCCACAGATGCCACTACTTGCCGAGGCATCTGCCGCTGCTGAACGGGAGTTGCCACAAGATGCCGGGGTAAGAGAAGGTTTACGGTAGCTGCCACTCGCCTTCCGTGGCAAATGCTGCTGTTTAAACCTACATCCATGGCGCAACAACAACAAAAAAAATGCATTTTGTATAATCATTTTGCGCAAAGATGGCACTGTTTGTCAGAGCACTTCATCCTTCTGGGCTTTCATGAAGAACAGCTCCAACGCCTGTGTGTATGGGAACGCCTCTGGTGCTGGTCCATTAACTGGCAGTGTTTCCCACAGATCTGAAATATACTTGGCCCATAATGATAGCCCTATAGTTTAAATCTATCCACACATGAACATATGGAAATGGGTTACTATTTTAAAAAATAAATGTATTTATAAATGTATTTAGGAACCTATCCATGTGATTTTTAGTGGGGGTCGGCCTCAAATCCTCTAGGGGGGTCCAGGGGCATGCCCCCCCGGTAAGATTTAATTTTTTATTTTGGAGTTAAATGCAGCAATCTGGTGCATTTTGAGGGGAAAATAAAGAGACTAGATCTATGGAAACACCTATATTAAACAGAACTGTATACATTTCAATAATCATAAAATCAAGGCCATAACCAATAACATACCATTTCCAATATGAAAAAAACACTGAAACTTGTTTATTAATTTATTTTTGGTTCATTTATAGTTGTGAGTGTGTCTGTGCTCCTGAATCAGCCTCTCCTGTCTCCCTCCTCTCCCCCCTGCTCCTCTTTGAGGCAGCAGCAAAGACTAGTCAAGTTTTAAAATCGTACCTTTTTTCACCTAGTTAACTTTTTATTTAATTATTCATGCACATTTTACTAATTACATTTCATTTAGCTGACGCTTTTATCCAAAGCGACTTATAATGACCGATTACAGGGACATTCTCCCTGGAGTAACTAAGGGCTAAGTGCCTTACTCAAGGGCACACTGGTGGTGGTGTTCCTGGCGGGATTTGAACTCACAGCCTTCCGATCTTCAGCCCACCTCACTATCCATTAGACCAATCACTACCCTCTCAAATGGAAATATGTGTTTACATAAATGGTGACCACACCGTTTGAGACCCACTGAGAACTTAGACTAAGTTAACTATCTAAACACTCAGAGAGTCCTTTACCTCACCTGAGCTGAGGTTATCCCGAGCTTGAATGACACACAGAGACCAATCAAGGGCTTTGATTTATGATCTGTATGACAGTGGCCATGTTGGCAGGCCACATCATGTGGACAGCCAGTCACCCTGTGTGAGGCAGGCCACTTAACAGGCCAGAAGGAGGCGAGATCAGAGCAAGAGGGATCATTGTCCACAAGTTAATCGATCGGACGAATACAAAAAAAAAATTATTTAAAAAAAAAAAAAAAAAACTAAATGGGTCGCGAAATATACTTGGGCGGCCGTTAATATACCTGGGCGGCCCGCCCAAGTATAGCCTATGTGTGGGAAACCCTGACTATTTTAAAGTGAAGTCTTGTTTTGATTGATTGATTGAAAAGTTTATTAACAGCTTGTATATTGGGTACAGTACAGTACAGCTCAAAACATACAATTGTTAAGGGGATGCAGACCAGAGAAAGACTTTCGTCTTGTTTACATCAGGGTCCCCCATTTCCAATTCATCATGTCATTTAAGACATATAATACATATTTGACATACAGATGGCTTACTGTATTTACAATTTACATACAGGTGGTTTTTTTACATACAGATTGCTTGTTTACAATTTTCATTTTAGATTTCGTTCTAATACATCCTAACCGGACATTTAAGACATACCAAGTCTACAGATATACAGTTAGTAACAGAGTCTAAAATGCGAGTATATACATAGATGGGGGGGGGGGGGGAGCTGTCCATTGAACGACAGGTTGAGATTTGTACCATTACCGGGGCCAGTTTTGCAATGCTCTCCCCCGAAGGTGCTCTTTAAGAGAGGTTTTGAAGGTAAGTATAGTTTTACTTTCCTTTACAGTTGTGGGAAGAGCGTTCCACCTTGATGTGGCATAATTGCGAAACGTGTATTCCCCCTTTTTTGTGCCAAATCTGGGTTTCACATGATTTGTGGAGCTCCCTCTGGTGTTATGATCATGGTATTCCTTGACCTTTGGGAAGAATTTTGACATGTACATGGGTACCATAGAGGTGTAGTGGATCTTGTAGACCAGGCCCATTGCAAGTAGCTGTACTCTGTCGTCTACTCTAAGCCATCCTAGGTTGTCAAAGTGGGCAGAGGTGAGGTGGGTTCTAGATGAGAGGTCAAGCAGTAGTCTGACCAGTTTATTTTGCGATGTTTGAAGTTTTATTTTTAGCGCCTTGGAGGTGCTATGGTACCATGATGTGCAAGCATAGTCATAGTACCCTTGAGTGAGTGCTCCTGCCAGAGTATTCAGGGTGTTTTTGTTTACCAGAGAGGAGATCCGGTATAGGAATCTAGTTCTTTGATTGACTTTTTTTATTACATTGGATGCCATTTTGTCACAGGAGAGGTTTGCCTCAAGAATAGATCCTAGGTATGTAATTTCCTTCTTACTTGTGACAATAATGTCGCCCACTGCAACTGAGAAGTCGTCGGATTTGCTGAGATTATGTTTCGAACTGAAGAGAATGGACTCTGTTTTACCCAGGTGTAATGATAATGTATTATCGGCGAGCCAGGTGCAGATTCTGCCGAGCTCGGAGCTGAGGGTTTTTTTCAACCTGCAACCTGTTCCTGTCAGAGACCAGCAGGGCTGAGTCGTCCGCGAACAGGAACAAGTTGCAGTCACATGCTGATGACATGTCATTTACATAAATTAGGAACAGTAACGGACCTAATATGCTTCCTTGTGGAACACCACAGCTCACTGGGAGGGGGGGGACAGAGTACCGTTTACCTCCACCATCTGTTCTCTCCCCTCCAGGTAGGATTGCATCCAGCTCACCGATAGTTTATCAAAACCAATTGCTTTTAGCTTGTCAATCAGAATGGGGTGATTGACAGTGTCGAAAGCCTTTTGTAGGTCCAGCATCACCATGCCGCAGTATTTGCCGTCGTCCACCTCTTGTTTGATGTGGTCGCTCAAATAAAGAAGGCATGTGTCAGTGGAGTGGGATGTTCTAAAGCCAGATTGAAATTCATAGATTAGTTTCTTTTCCGCGAGGTACTTTTCGACCTGTTCATATACTATTTTTTCCATGACTTTCGAGATGGAGGTAAGTATAGAAACAGGGCGGTAGTTGCCTGGGTCCAATTTGCTGCCCTTTTTGTGCAGGGGGGTTTTTGTAGTAGGTCATGATGTGATCTACTCCAAAAAGCCCTGAGTGGGAGGGTAATTTATTTACAAGTGTTGTGGCTATGAAAAAAATGTTTATATCCAGTTTGTCTGTGATGAGCCTGTTATCTGTCTTTATGTTTAAGTTAGAAAATCTCGTTTTGAGTTTTTTACTGCAGCCAAGCTGGTTATTGAGTAATTTCCAAAGTTCACGGGGTTTATTTTTGTTTTCCTCAGTTTTGACATTGATGAAATTCTTTTTGGCAGTTTTGATCATGGAGCTTACGTAATTTCTTAGTCTGTTTCTTTCAATTTTTAGTTCAGTCACGTGGGCCTGGAGTTCACTGCTGAGTTACTCCGCCTCGCAACTTTTTAGGATCAACCACTTCACTACACCCCCTCTATGTCTGTCAGTCATTGAATACCTCGGGCTGTTACGAGTTGGCAGACCCAGGTATGTCCATAGAGGTTCCAAACGTGGGTTTGTTTACACCGGCTCAGCTGACACTATCCCAACTGTGTGGTCCCGGCGCCCCGTCACCGCCCACTTACGTCATCACAACAAACCACACGTGTGCAGTGTTAACCTGAAGCCCTTGGCCTGTGTTGATGGCATCACTGTTTTACCAGCCATTGCAACATATAACAACTCCCACACATTCATGTTGTTAAATACCCGCTCCCTTAACAACAAAGCATCACTTATTAATGAAATCATCATTGATAGGAAATTGGATTTTCTCTGCCTCACTGAGACATGGCAAAACCAACAGGACTTCCTCACACTCAACCTAGCCACCCCCCCCAGGTTATGCTTATCTCCAACAGCCACGCTCCATTGGTCGTGGTGGTGGGCTGGCAGTCATCCACAGAGCAGATATCCCTGTCAAACAGCTGCTTGTGACGAATAAAATCTCACTCGAGTGCATTGCCTTCTCAGTGGCTGCCCCCTCAAAACAGCAGGTCGTCCTCATTTACCGCCCCCCCAAACCTTCCACCTTATTCATGTCTGAGTTGTTTGAGCTTCTCACCTCAATCTGCTCCATGTCCCCATCCACACTACTGCTAGGTGATTTTAACATCCACGTGGACTCCAGCACCTGCGCCGCTGAGTTTCTGTCACTATTGGAGTGCTTTAACATCACGCAGCATGTCCAAGGTCCCACCCACACTAAGGGCCACACCTTGCGTGTCTTCACTTGCAGAGAGAAGCAATCAGCTTCATGGACTGCCTTGCATCACTCAAATAGTGTCCAGAGCTGGCTGCCATTACAAGTAGTGGTTTGGGATTGTAGCAATGCAGTTGCAGTTGTTTTGCAATTTACTTGATATATGTTGCAATGCAGGCAAGTGTTCAATTGTTTATAGACTGCATTTATTTTGTGATTAGACTTTTATAAATCATTTAACTAAGAGCGAAACACTTGATGTGTTATCTTTATAATAATAATAATAATCCTTATATTTATTATAGCGCTTTATCAAAGACTCTCAAAGCGCTTTACAAATACAGATCATACATGTAATGGTCATCTACTGTGGACAATACCCACAGGAGCAAATTCGGGTGAAGTGTCTTGCCCAAGGACACAACGGCCTGACGCAGTCGCGCGGGAGCGGGTTTCGAACTGGAGTTCCCCAACGTGTGTGTGTGTGTGTGTGTGTGTGTGTGTGTGTGTGTGTGTGTGTGTGTGTGTGTGTGTGTGTGTGTGTGTGTGTGTGTGTGTGTGTGTGTGTGTGTGTGTGTGTGTGTGTGTGTGTGTGTGTGTTCTGAAATGCACTTCAAATGATCACCTTTCTCTTGATTTCCCTTTGATATTTTGTTTAGGTACAGTGTTACTTGCAGCTCATTGATTGATTGTTTTATGGGTATTCTGTGTTGAGATGGTGCAAATATTTTTAATACATATCTAATATCTTTCTAATACATTTCCCTTGTGTTGTTCTTTCACATAACTAAGACTATAGAAGTGTAAAAAATAGGCTACATCAGATTATTTCAAGGGACATGCATGTCAAATCAAGTCAATTTTTATTTATTTAGCCCAAAATCACAAATCAGAATGAGGGGGTCCTTGGTGTATTCTCTATCTTGTAAGGGGTCCTTGGCTGAAAAACAATTGAGAACCTCTGCATTATAGCACGCAACTACTGAAATTAACCTCAACAGTACATGAACAAAGTAGGCTCACGTTGAAATATCTATTTTATTACTGAACCACTAAAGAGAGGTTTAGACACATGTACCAAAACATGTCAAGTTTCTCCAAGGCTGAGAACATATGCAGCCTGTACTTTTTAATAAAACAGTTTTTTAACAGAATCTATGTATTTGTGTATTTGTGATCATACTGTGTGACCTGCTTGTATGTACTTACACAATAGGTGTACTGTTCTCTCTTTGTGTTGTACTGTCTCAGTGTGAACATAGATTAAACAGCCAGCCAAACTCTTTTGAGAGCCAGGGAATGAGCAGCCATGCTCGTTTATTGACTTATTTGCAGTCCACTGACATTCAAACGGAGCGAAACTATAAAAAAATTAGTTACAAGGCACTTAATGATCTCATACATGCAAGTGTAACATACACAGATTAATTGTAGAATATGGTCATGTAGAATAAGGCATTAATAAGTGTTTTATAATGACTAATAAAGAGCCAATATACTGCTAATATGCATGTTAATTAACAACTAGTTAATGGTGCATTTGTCTACCTTAATATGAAGTTGTACCGCTTATATGATGAACATTGATGTCTATGTGCCTTACTCTGTATTTGAAATAATTATTTCAATACAAAAATAAATATATAACTCAATATATTGAGATAGCTAAGTAAATATATTGAGATAGCTAAGCCAATATATTGAGATAGTAAGTCAATATATTGAGATAGCCAAGTCAATATATTGACTTACAGAATTTTTTTTTTTCCTGTGGCGCAAACAGGCTTCCATATAAAATAAAGAGGACCATGGCCAGGTAAATAAGATTATGCTGTTCCTTTAGCCCACAGTAATGTTACATTAGTAAGTTAACAACATTATGTATATAGCTGATGTAATTTAATCATATTATTTCATATTTAAGATAAGTCTTAATTTGTCTGTACTAATAAAACAATATGTTTTCTTAAATGAACAAACGCATGTTGTATAGATTGATTCTTAACAACATTAGTGTTCTAATCTTAATATGTAGCTGTGGTTTATAACAGTTTATATTCTCCTTCTTCCCCTAAACCAGCACAGATGATGTCCCACTGACACCAGGTCAGCACCACCGTGACCCCCCACTATGCTGAAATACACAATTCAACATTTTATATTACCTATTTTTTGTATTAATCAAATTAAACTGAACTTAAGACAGTTTAATGACCTAGAGATATCCTATTATTCCACTGCTTATGTACACATGTTGTAAATAATGGTAACCTCAGTAAATGAAATAAACAATGTGTTTAACAACTACTATTTTAATTTAATTTTGTATTTTCATCTTATCACAAAGTAGAGGTAAGAATACATCCATCCTCTCTCTGCAGCTTCATGTCTTCTATTATTATAACTTTCATCATTGAGACAGAGGAAATCAATAATGTAATTTAACATCACCAGCAGTAAAACAAATATCAGCAAAAGTGTGTTTATGGAGTTGTTTATTTGTATTATACAGTATGTGCAGAAAGTATATAGAAGCAGCTGTTTGGGGAATCAGACAGACTCAAGCGATAATCGTTAAATATCTATTAAAAGAAAGGACACATACACAATCAAATTCTGAAACAAAGACACAAGTCTGTAGGATGGCAGTAAGCAGAGCTCTGGGTGGAGGATATTCCTGATCGCCGTTTTGCTTTCTCCAGCACCTCGGGGTGTCCAGGTGGATGGCAGCTCTGTCCTGATGATCCGCTGTGCACTTTTCAGATTAGGGGTCCTTAGCAGATCCGTTTCTCCAGAATTGTCCTAATTACAGAGAAAAACAAGAGAAAAAGAAAAAAGTAAATTAATCATATTAAACACAGGGTTGCAAAAGTATTATTGCAAAATGTAACTCAGCATTTCAGACAAACAATCCTTAAAGGATTATTTAAAATGATGTACTGTTTTGGTTTTTAAAAAACTAAAGAGAAGAAGTGACAGTCATCCCTTTGACAGCACTGCAAAAACAAAAATCAAGCAAAAGGCTGCTGTCTATTTTTGATTGTGTTATTATTATGGGATTAGGATAAATTAAATACACTTTAACTTAAATAAAAGATGATCAAATCTGGTGGAAATATTTAAAATAGGCTTTTTTTTAGCCCTACCTCAAAGCAGCACGAGCTGAATAAAAAGGTTGTAATGTTGTCCCAAAGTTTAATAAACAGTAAAACATTGGAACATGTCAGAGAAATAAATAAAGCAAACAGCAGCTACACGTCAGGGTAGCATTTTATAAATCCCACCGTACTGTACACAGGTCTAAATGTTTTCACTTTGGTCTATTTATGTAATATAAAGTATAACTTATCTATAACAGAGCCAAGATCTCTGTATGACTTTAGTAAACTTCTGAATTGAATTAAAAATAAGTGTGCACCAACAGTGCAGTACGTCCAGCTAGCTAGTTAGAGTCACGTATTTATCCGTATTATTTAACGAAAATGTACGATTTAATGCCCCTTTGGTTTGACGTTAGTTAATTTAAAGTAAGTTAAAATCCAATACTCACATTTATTAGTGATTCCTCCGCTTGCTGCTGCTTTTAAATCCACTCTGCTGGGGAGACCGGAAGACATTTCATTTGAAAATAACTCACTCTTCCCTGCGCGCATTGCACCCTGGGATATGGTAGACCGCGAAGGATATATCAGATGTATCCTTCAAATCCGGGAAAAGAAGGCCGTATTCGTGGGCCGCATTTGGAGGAGTCTCGTCTTTTTTTTAAAATTGGGACAGCCTTCTTTCGGCGGAAGTGACGTATGCGGTCTACAAATGCAGCCTCCGAAGGGTGCAGCCCTTGAATTGAGACACGGCCATTAATGTTATTTTATTTATCATACTAGAACACAGGGTTAACAGTGAGTTTTGCTACTCGCCGTGGCATGTGCCACGGCATTTGCAGGTACCAGATGCCACTACTTGCCGAGACATCTGCTGCTGCTGAACGGGAGTTGCCCCTAGATGCTGGGGTAAGAGAAGCGTTGCGTTCCAATAGTCCATTTAGCTTAGGAACCTTCCTACCGGAGTGCCGTTCCAATTCTCTAAATGAAAGGAAAGGAGGTTTCAAACTTCCTTTATAACCTCCTTTAGCTTAGGAACCACTGGAGCATTTTAAAACGTATGTGGTAAGTTGCCAAAGTGCTTTGTTTTGAACGTTCATCAGTATTATAATCAAAAAGAGAAATATGAACGTTAGTTTTTACTGAAATGATCAAATAAAGTCAACATTTCAGTCTTTACTGAGCTGTGTGGAGTTTGTTCAACTTTTAAAAGATGTTTGAATGGTGATATACACAGTGATAGATGTTAAGGACTAACGTTTATAATAAATACATTTGTATTGATTTTAAGATCTTTTCATAGTTCATACAATCATACGTATTGGGATCATTTGTATTAATGTGGACCGGAGGGAGAGGGTGACTAGCATAAGTTTCACTTTCCTTTTTTATTTCAATTCCAACTTTGGTCATGAAGAATATGTTTCTCTGTTGTCCGTTCATAAAGCATAAAACAACAGCATCAGAGCACGGTGCAGAGTCTCTAGATGAGTTTACAGTAGTCCCTCGTTCTTATTAAACATCCATGTTGTAGTCCGCTGTATAGAAAACTGTAGTTTCCATAGTTTCCCCACAGCAGCAGACGCACATTCATGACGTCCGCTGGCGCATCATAAAGACGTTGGATAGTGAAAGTGCATTCGGATTCTCTAAAGTACCGCAGTCTCTTCTCCTAAATCCTTTTGAATTCTCCTATCCACTATCCCTTAACCCCGTGACGTTTCACTCAGAGGTCAAGGAATAGGAGATAGGGTTAGAATTTAGGAGCTGATTTTTGGATTATCGGAACGCAACCGATAATATATAATATTTTTGAAAAATAGAGATCGCACATCAGTCCTGTGTAGGCCTACAGATCAGTTCGATAAAGTCATGCTTAAACAGCGACATTTTACACGATAAATACGTGTTTAAACAGCAGCATTTGCAATGGAAGGCAAGTGGCAGGCAGCTACCGTAAACCTTCTCTTGCCCCGGCATCTAGTGGCAACTCCCGTTCAGCAGCGGCAGATGCCTCGGCAAGTAGTGGCATCTGTGGCAGATGCCGGAAGTACTTGCCACTGCCTGCAGATGCCACGAAATTAGCCAGGCCTTACTGTCACAAATTGAACAAAACAGCACAAGCACAGCAGCAACTTTAAACCAAGACACAAGTAGCATCAATGCAGCTAGCATACTGGCACTGCCAAGCAAAATGTGTCACAAAATAAAAGCACAATGAACACAGCAGCAAGTAGCCTACTTAACTCTGGGCCCGGTATGAAGGAGAGTCCAAAGATTGCAGAGTAGTTGTGGTCCAACAGCAAACAAAGGAAACTTGATTTCAGTTGTCTCATCTGAAGTGCTGGAGTCTGACAACCAGCTGATCGTCGGACAGCTGGCTGGGTGGCTCATGACAATTGTTTTCCTCCATACTCGAGTAATATCAGTCCAAACCTAGAACTGTTTCGATTCAGCTGCGGCAGCAAACGTTGTTCGCTTCAACATAATCATCAGAGTGACAGTGATAAGTGTCAATTTATAATGTCCGCGTTGTACACCTGAATGTATACTAGGATTGGAGGTTACAAGCCATAATGAGCCAATCATCTTGAAGCATAATAGACAGCTGGTGTCAATTAACCAACAAAATTGCGACGAAAATTCAGCAACTGATGCAATTCACGGCGATATTATTGTTTGCTTTTTAACATTTTAAAACTTAATGCAAATGTGAAAATATTGTCACTTCGGAAAGACATGATATTAAGTACCTGAAACGGGAGTTACCCCCTCCTCTATCACAGACATGATGTTTCAATACAATGCCTAAGAAGAGAGTTTGTGGCCTGAAAATATCCATAAACAGCATATTTTCCACATAAATATGTCTGTACCCCTGTCTCACTGTTTCATTTCTCTCTCTGAAATGTTTATTTATATTTGTAATACTGTTAACGATGTTTTGGAGCATAAGCCATTATTCAGTGATCCGCTGGGTCGTGGCTATTAAGCTCTGGGAAGTCACTGCAACAACAGCACAACAAAAGTACAGTGAAGCTGAAAAACCTGGAGAAAATTGGCATTTTATTGCTGATTTTGTGTATTTACTGTCTGCTCCTTCAGTGCCTGTGGTGGCTTCGGAGATATTTGTTACCCTCTGCCTCAGGCTACATGCTATTTCAAGGTAGTTGGATCATCATTTAGAGTGGAAGGTGTTGGGGTGGGAACTTGACCAACTGGTAAAATAGTAAGCCAACTTTGCCTCATCCAGCAAAACAAAATATTGCATGTCTGATGACCTCACTTAAAACATTAAATCAAGATGAAAAATGCAACTTTTACTATCTTTATAAAAGGATATGTTTCTCCAGAAAGTGAATGAGAATCACCCTTTCTGGTCCCCTTGCTCTTTTAAATCCCCATGATAAACAAAGGAGAAGAAGTAATTTTCCCATATGTTAGGCCCACTCCTTTCGTCCTGCAGCATGTTGAAAGCACAGGCCAAAGTGCAGTTTTGTTTGTTGTTTCATCACCTTCTCAAGATTTATTGGTGTTGACTTAAAATCTCCAACATCCACTATACGACACTAATGGTCAAAGGTTGAGATCAGCAGTGAAAGACATTCCTTTCATAATGTACCGTCGACCTTATGAAATATAATGCGGCTGGCTGAACAGCACGCCTCACACTTTCATTTAACAAAACCCAGAGACATTAAGACTGTATATGCGATCTAAAAAATTGTTGATGGAAAACGTTAGAGGTCAATTATAAGTGTAAGAAAATAAAAAAATGAATGTGGTTATAAGTTCATTCTAATTATTAAGAATATAAACTGCAGCACTTTTTAAATCAGGCTGTTGACCTGCAGCATTTATCAAGCTCATCTCAGACCTTTGCAGTAAAACAACAGTATCATCATTGTTAAAAAATAGCAGGCAACCTTTTGTAGGTATGGATTAATATCACACACACCCACCAATACACACACACACACACACGTGCACAAGCACACCTTCTTTCCAGCCATGCTCAAGACTGATGGAAACCATAACATGGAGCTGAGGTGCTCTGGGGGATTGAGGAACGCCACACACTAACACGGCTCCAGTTACCCTGTAATCCAAGACACAAAACTGGGGAGACAGGGAGAGAGGGAGAGAGAGAGCATGTGTCCATGGGTAAAGAGAGTGACACCACACACCAGCATGTGAAGCTGGATCAAATACTTTGTTTGCAAATAACTGTCAACATTTATTTCAACCACCTTATGGTACCAGATGGACAGGATTTAGACCATCATGTCCCACAGTATCATATGAAAACAGTGAAGCCTATGAAATGTATTTATAAGTAATCTATCACTTTTATTGACATATACAGGCCTAAATAGGGATTAAAGTTGTATCACTAATCAAAACAAAGTATTCCCGCTCCATTAACCCTTGCGTACAACACAGTCCACAGTGCTTTAAGCAGTGGTGATGTTACATTAGAGGCTATGGATCAGGGGATTGAATCTGTGTAAAAACACTGCTATTCCGGGAGAGTTGGCTGGATTCAACAATTAGGACAGCGTGCCATCCAGGGTTGGGGCACAACCCACGACTGGTGTGTGGGCTTACATGGGAAGAAGTATGTACAAGTGATTTGACGTAATGCATCATTTATTGCAGGCATCTGTTGCCCTTTACAGCAGAATGATTAGAGAACATGTTGGGGATGACTATATACCGCAATTAAAGCACATTGAATGGGCTTTCAATTGTAGTTGAGCAGGAAACTGCATTAAAAAACGTTTCTATTCCCCTAAATATTGTAGAGACCTGTGTATAACTTAATTTGAAACAATAACCCTCATTGCCCGTGCAAACTTGAATTGAATGTTGCTAACTTAGTCATGAATTATCAATGTCTTAAAAGGAATCGTGATTTGACAGAATGTTTTACTATACAGTACTTCACCTATAATTTTGTGGGAATGCTGATACAACATTCCAACTACTTGTTATTCGACGCACAAAATTCTTTATTATTCCGCCGGATTATTTTGCGCCTCTTCTGCTCCCACATTCCACATCGCAGAAACTCCATTCAAACATCAAAACGTTCAGCTCGGTCGGGAATCGATGGCTATTACTTTTCTCATTCATAACTCCAGAGATATATCCCATAATTCATCACATTTTTAACATGGAAGTCAATGGAGAAACTCTTCAGACTTGAAAAATCTTCATGCAACTTCAACTGCTAACTGTTCCTTCATACTGTCACTCAGAAACCTGAGTTTCCAACTTTAAAATGTTACACATCTTTCTGACATTGTTCTTTTAACACAACTTTTAAATCTAATTCATACTTTTAGAGAAATTAAACATTGTTCAGACCTTGGTAAAGAGGCCTTCTTCAGATTGTAGAGTGTGTGATGTCACAGCTAGAGTGGAGGACAGATTTAATTTTGCCTTCATATTTTCTTTTAAACCTGCCATAATTCCCAAACCCTACATTCCTGAGACATAATTATTCATGACAAATGTAGGAAAACATCTTGTAGCTTTAAAAAAAAAAAAAAGAAAGCTAAATAATTTTAAAAAATGCCTCTTGAGGGCATGAAGTGTCAAAAACGTTCAACATGTCTCCATTAAACTCCATTAGCCGCGTTCACACCGCAGTACCATTCCCACTTTGGTTCCGATATAGTTCCGAAATGTCGCGTTCACACCAAAAAGAGCCGGAACTAAAATTAGTTCATCAGAACCTTTTTTACCCACTTTTCAGTCCCTGCTAGAGAGCAGGTACCTTCGTGGGAGAAAAAGGTTCCTATGTCTGATTGGCTGGGCGGAATGCAAACCACGCCCGTAAAACTCCAAACAAGTTTTGTGAAGCCGCCATTTTATTATCCTCGCATTAGCATTATTATCATTAGCATTAGCCCAGCGCACAAACGCAGAGAGACTAACTTATGGCAACACAAATAAAACATGGGAGCGGTGGAGATGAGGAGGTGTCGGCGTTCTGGCGATTTACAGTCCCCACTTCCGGGGACTTCCGGCCGGAGACTTCGGGTGGCAGTGTACGCCGTGAAGTTGTTTGCGGCCTGCCAGTAAACCCAAAGCAGAAGAAGAAGAAGTGACGTCAGCGGCTTAATTTGCCTAATCCTTCCCCAGGAACTTATTCCGGTGTAAACGCGATCTGTACTTAGTTCATGAGAACTAAAGAGTTCTCATAAACTAAGTTCTCATGAACCTTTGTGGGAAAAGTACTGCGGTGTGAATGCGCATATTGTAAGTTCAGCCTCATCTTTCCCCACCACAGCAGCCGCACACCTTTAGTTAATCTGCCAAAAAGGCCACATTATTAACCCGAAAGTACACAAAAAGTACACTTCAGATGCTCAAGTTCCTTGACATGCTAAACCCTTTGAAATTTCACCGATATCTGTTACGGTTCTTCAACAAAACGTTCACATGTAAATTGAGATGTCCCGATCCGATCACGTGATTTTTCAAAGATCGGAATCGGGAGAAAAAGATCGTGGATCGGGAATCCTTGAAAAAATAATTGTATTTAATGTTACAAAACGAAAATGACCATGTTCACGTCTTAAAGTCATCCTGAGGCCTTAGTTTTGGTTTAAAATGACACAACATTATGTATGTGTTGCTTCTTTTGGGCTTGTTTTCAGACCTGGTTGCTTATTTCTCTCAAATCTGGCAACAGAGTAGGCGCAGTGTCTAATAGTAGCCGTAAGCTAACGAGAGGCTACGTTCAGCTGGTGACTCGGGAGTCGGGACAGAGCAAATGTCAGGAGTTTGGAAGTATTATAAAATTGAAACCGAAGGCAGTGTAACAGCCAGATGCAATGTTTGCAAGAAGGATGTTCCGCGTGGTGGAAAGAACAGAGCTACGTTCAACACGACCAATCTAATACGATTGTTTGTTTTTTCATTTTTTTCCCCGTTTTCTTTTCAAATTGACTTTATTGAAATCTCCAATATCAACGTAAGAGCTTGTGCGTCTTCGGGGGGTGCTAACACTTAACCATTAACGTTATCGTTTACTTTCTCCGTCTTTATATGTAGATATTACTTTTCTCCGTTAATCTCCGTCACGTTGTTTCCAAAGCAATAACAACTTCCTGTCAACAGCGCTACCTCTCCTTCAAAATAAAAGCATGTCCACAAATAGGAAGCCAAGACAAATTACACTTAACACACATACAACTGCAACGAAAGTAACAAACACAATGCGATATCCTTTTCAATTTCAAAGAACACAAATTCGGTTACATTCACAAATAACTATAAAACAACAATACTGTAGAATAATAAAAAGAAGTGGTTTGCTGCTGATTACTATTGAATTGTGTTACTCCAGTAAGATGGAAATATAATACTTTGTTTATTCATGTTATGTTAAGCTGCTGTTGTTCATTGCATTATTACTAGACTAGCTAGTCTTAAGGCTAGAATTCTGCACTAAGCCACATTTTTTTTAAAATTTGATTATTTGTGACTGAATGTGAACTTGTGAAGCTAGTCAAGCTACCTCTTTCCAGTAGAGTTATTTTGTTTTGTTACTGCACTATCTGCACTCAATTTGTTGGTTATTTTGTGGTGGACCACTGATAAGCTTTATTTTGTTTTGATCCAATGCTGCACAACTGAACTGATCCAATGCTGCTGTGAAAAAAAGAAGCTATATCCATGTTGGATAGAATGGATAGTTGGGTACTGTCATTTAAATGAAAAAAATAACCTTAAGGGACAACTTGAATGCTTTTTTCCTTTTTTTTCTCTTAATGCATTGCATAAAGATCGGATCGGGAAAAATCGATATCGGCAGATTGTCAAAATCAAATGATCGGAATCGGATCGGGAGCAAAAAAAGGTGATCGGGACATCCCTACATGTAAGAGGTTTATCTCTCATTCAGAACAATGAATCACTGATTACTGCACATCACCATGGAAAAATGTTATCTCTGGACACGTCGTTAGCTCAAATATAAACACCTGTGTCGTGGAACACGATGATGTCATAACTCCAACTGACATGCTCAGAGGAGCAGACTTCAGATAATGTTTAACACAGCTCTACATCAAATCTGATGTTACGTAATGTGGTGTTACTATGGCAACGCATCCCTCGCCATAAAACAGCAGCAGACTTCAGATAATGGTTAATGGTCCTGCCCTCAACAGCTCTACGTCAATTATGGGGTGTCATCATATGCCGTTTCCATGGAAACGCATCCCTCGCCACACGATGTCGCTGTAACTCCAATGCACACGGTCCGATCGTCCCCCAAACTTCACTTGTATATCACCGGTCCATGCCTCAACAGCTCTACGCCAAATCTGAGATCTCACCATAGGCTGTTTCCATGGAAGTGCATCCCTCACCAAAAAACACCAGCAGACTTCAGATGATGGTTAATGGTCTTGCCCTCAACAGCTCTACGTCAATTATGGGGTGTCATCATATGCTGTTTCCATGGAAACGCATCCCTCGACATAAAACACGATGTCGCTGTAACTCCAATGGACACGGTCCGATCGTCCCCCAGACTTTGCTTGTATATCACCGGTCCATGCCTCAACAGCTCTACGCCAAATCTGAGATCTCACCATAGGCTGTTGCCATGGAAACGCATACCTCGCCATAAAACACGATGTTGGACGTGATACCTATGCAAATGGTCTAAAACAACACCAGACTTCAGATAATGGTTAATGGTCCGGCCCTCAACAGCTCTATGTCAATTATGGGGTGTCATCATATGCCGTTTCCATGGAAACGCATCCCTCGCCATGAAACACGATGTCGCTGTAACTCCAATGGACACGGTCCGACCGTCTCGCTTGTATATCACCGGTCCATGCCTCAACAGCTCTACGCCAAATCTGAGATCTCAACATAGGCTGTTTCCAATAGGCTGTTTCCAACAAGTGCATCCCTCGCCAAAAAACACGATGTTGTCATAACTCCTATGTAAAATTGTCAAAAAAAGTGCTAAAACTTCACATGTGTGCCAACAGTCCAGCCGTGAACATCTACGGGACAGTTTTGAGATTTCTTCAAATGCCGTTGCCATGGCAACACAATGCTCGACATGAAACACGGTGTTCTCATAACTTCAGTGAAAATGCTCAAAACAGCCCAAAACTTCACAGGTTTGGTAACAATGCAGCCATCAACATATCTAAGCGTATTATGGGGTGTCATCAAATACCGTTGCCATGGCGACAGATCATACACCATCAAGTTAGTTCAATAGTTTGCAGTTGAAATATTCTGCTGCTTTTCCAAGCTTTTTTACTTTCTTTTATTCTCTTATCACACATTCAAGCCCCCAGTGTTAATGTATCATTTCAATCTAAATTTGTCACTTTCTTCTTACACATTACATTTCAGCATAGCAATTCAGCATCAGCTTTTCAGCATAAAGCATTCCCACTAGCAATTTCTTCAGGAATTGTATTCTCTAGTTTAGTTGTGTTGCCTTAACTTTCAGACTGACACTGTATTGGCTTTGAGTATAAATAATGTGTTTCTTCTGGTAGCTTACAATAGATCTGACAATTATTTGTAAGCAACTTGATCCAAGTCTCTGAGCCAGGAAATGTGAATTGCACTGAGACAAACACAGCGGGACTTTAATAGGGAAAATTCTCATCTTGAAGATTGGGTTTATTTAAGAAACACGCACAATCAGGGGAGCTGTTTAGAGAAGAAAAAAGGAGACAGTTGAAATGAAAGTTTGAGGCACATCCTCATTACGTTAGGTAAGAGACTGTGTGAGAGCTAGATGAAGAGGGAGCAATTGAGTCAAGAAGTGAGAGAAGTTAATAAAGGAGATAAAATCAGCTTCATCCATTAATCAGTATACAAGCCGAGAGCAGGAGAAAGCATCTTCCTGGTTTTCTGCAAGTGCTGGATAAACCCTTTTCATTATTGCACTTGTATTTAGCTACATTATCTCACTGTTTGTTAATAGGTGGTCGAGAAGGATGGACAAACATCAGAGGGAGAAGCAAAGAGCAAATAAGACCGACACAGGGTTATAGTGATTGGCTAAGCCTGTTAAGCACAAACAACACAGCCAAATAGAAAAGTCTGCCTGTGAACCCGGAGCATTTTTATCTTTCTAGTAAAGTGAGCCCTTTTAACCTCCTCACAACATTTGAAAAGGCTCGATAAAAGTTAGCTGATGAGAAGCACACAACATATACACCCAAGGACAACACAATTATACACTTGCAGTTAGAAAAAACATGCCACTGCTCTTACAATACATAACACTGCTGCATTACACTTTGGGTAGCCAAACTCATCTACAAATGTTATTGTGGTCACTAACATCCACACATCTTATGCAGGTATCCTTGCGTAAGATACCAAGGCCCTTATATTCTTACTTGCAGGAGAGCAGAAATATAAAAACCTCAAATAACAGAGCTGTGAGTTTCCCAGACTCCCCACCTCCGACCCCTTCGTCTTTACCGCAGGGACCACTGCTCCCTCGTGACGACACCATGCTCCTGCTTCTGCTCACCTATGAGTCACTTTCATTGATGTGACATGCTTATGACGGGGTCCAACTCTGTCAAGGAAGCTGAGGAAGTGCAGAGCCAATAAGTTCCAAGTTTCCTTTAGGGAGCTAACTTGGGGTCTGGGGCCTGTTTGAACTCTATGGCCCCGGCTTTAGGAGCCTCCCAAAATGTTAGCATACAAGGGTAAAGGGCTAATCCCCCCAGATTTTCACATACTGGGAGGTGAGGGGGAATACGGAAGTGTGCATGATACACTTATGTTCCCAGAGAATATCAGAGAGAAGTGAGCACAACTGAGCTATTGTTGAAAAGAATATCATACATTGTATTCATCTTGTTCAGTTGTACCATTTATATAAATGAATAGTCATTTACAGTACATAAAATCACTTTTTGGCAAGTGTATACTGCACATATGGGCATTTGTGCTTTTTATTACAATCAACACTGTGATTATACATTGAACGCATGGCTTAGTCTCTGCATATTGCCTTTGCAGTAATGCCATAAGCAGACAAGCTTTGGCTCTGGGAGTACATTTTATGATGAACTTTTCAGACTTCCATCTATATGAACAGAAGAATCAATTTGAACCATCTGCCTGGCTCCTTCACCTCTTTCCCAACAGCCTATCGAAATGCAAATTGTGCAGGCGGATTAAAGTAAAAGCACATTCCCAACTAATATGCCAGTATGAGCCCCTTTGACTAGAGGTTTTTATTGTTGGTATTGGTTGCTAAGAGATACTTGTTCTCTCATTTTAGGGGTCACAAAAGTAATGCTCCTAATTTGGGTAGGAGAGCGCATCCGTGTAATTACAATAATCTTGGACTTTCCAGAGTTAAATGGAGATGATGCATCATGAACTTGTTGTACAGAACACTACAGTAGAGAAAGAAGGGGGACACATTCAAGCATTTAGAATACAAACTTAGTTGGTGGGCTTTCCACAACATAATTGTGTTACACATGTGCATTGCTGCTGTGTATTTGCAATTAATTTTCGTTAAGTAGTGCAATTGTTATCGGCTGTGCATTACTCCATATGCGCATCCATGTGTGTACCATTTAACTTTCAGCACCAAGTGTATACAGTATGGCAAAAACCATTCACAAACACAACTGTAGGCCTCATCAAGCTGATTGCCAGGCAATACATCCCACTGGCTACATAGACCTACTCATCTTCCGCAAACATTTTTTACTCAACTTCACATCCCTGGAATATTTTCACAGAACAAACCACATACAGAAACAGAGCTGAGGTGCACTCTTCCCTGGGCCATAGTGAATATAATTTGCATTGTAAGCATTAGCTCTTATCCAGAACAGCTATCAGTAAGAGGGAATGCATGGGTTTACAGGATGTTTCAGTATTGTCGACCAGAATTGTGTATTATCAGCGTATTAAAAATGCAAATCATACTTTGAGAACAAAAATGAAAGATATGCAGTAGGCTACATATATTTATCCACCTAATCTACATACAGGTACAAATAAATGACCTGAACCTGAACCGGAACAATGAAGGGAGAAAAGAGGCATAGACTTTTCTAAGACTGAAACATGAAATGTAAGGGTTACGTGTATATTCTGTAACTTGTTTTTTTCTTTCGTTATTTTCAATAAAAGTTTTTCATTGAAATCCTTTTGAGGGCAACATTACAGTTAACTTTCTTGTGAGTTGTGTGTTGATTATCCTCCAGAAAATAATCCAACTTCTTACTGCATGTCAACATTTTGGTGTTTTCCTATTCTTCATTGTGCTTCTCCATACAGTATCTGGCAGAGGTGGGAGTAAGTCCTACATGTGCAAGTCATGAGCAAGTCTCAAGTCTTGACCTACAAGTATCAAGCAAGTCCCAAGTCACTGTGGTGAGAGTCAAGCAAGTCAAGTCATTGATCAGGTCAAGCAAGTCAAGTCATACGAAATTCTGATGAATAAGCCCAGTTTCCGCATTTAAATCAGTTAAAAGACAGTGGTTATGAAAATGGATGTAACCCACACTATGATCTTCATTACATACACAGTTAATCATTTGAAATCTAATTTAGACCGATGACAATCATATTAGATTCATATTAACCCTAGAACTGCAGACAATATAGCTAGGACTCAATCAAAAAGTCTGTTCAAAAAGGCAGAATTCCAGGTAAGAAAATCATATATGGCATTTGCCATTACACATATTTAATTTAAATTGCTGTTAACACTAGAACCGCCAACAGTGTCAGCACCTACATAGATATCATTTTAAAATCATTTAATTTGTTCCTCTTCATAATTTCCTTTAAACTAAGTAGGACGATTTAAAACTCAGTTAATGGGTTCATTTAGAAATTGCTTCCGTTTATCATCATAATAGATCAAAAAGTTCAGATTAATTTTACAATAAATCAAGGAATGATGCACTTCTACAAACAAAAACAACATCATTAAAACATTTAAACAAACTACATTATTCAAAAGTTTACAGTAACTTCTGATAATGACACAGGGGAAATAAACAAGGCATCTCTCTCTCTCTCTCTCTCTCTCTCTTTAATCGATTTGAAACCAAGTCTAACGTAGCTTAACTGTAACGTTAGCTTTCTAGCTAACACAACACATGCACGCACCTTTCTCTGGGTTTTTTTGTAGTGACGAATGAAGTTGGATGTTGTGGTGGTCGTGTCACTGATCTTTATGCTGCATACCCTGCATACCGCTGTTCTCTTCTTATTACCGTCATCAACAAAATAATCCTTGAATCCAAACTTCACTATTTTTGGAGTAAAGCTAGCCGCTGCCATGTTAACTGATGCCCCGGCCACACGAGGACGAAAACGGCTAAACGCATAGGATTAACGCAAACGCAATCGCAAAAAAGCTTCCGTCCACACGCAATAGTCATCCGGATAGTAGGCTTGTTTGAGACGCGTTGCGGCTCGCCTCGAAAGTAGACGAGAGTAGCCGATCGCAGCCGGGGGAGGTCTCAAAAAGCTCGCCTGAAGTCGGACAGCTCGGAGTCGGCTTCGGCTGCTTCTCAGGTCGACTATTTTCATTTCCTCGCTCCTCGGTCCTCGGTCTCACCGGAAGTTGATTTGCCCGCGCCATCTTGAGTACCGTCCCATGGCTCTTATTTCTGCCGGAGGACCGAGGATCGAGGAGCGAGGAGCGATCATGGAGGAGCGATAACCGAGGAACCACCAGACCATCCTCCGATGAAATCCTCAGATACTCACCCCGCCCCCTTACTGTGTATCGCTCACTGATTGGACGAGGCAGTGCATGCATGATCTGATGCTTCTTGACATGAGAGCAGAGTGAAGAAAATACATGAACCTCACGGGAGTCACTCCTCAGTTTATACCGTGTTTTGTTTCAATTCATGTATCATTTAGTTACAAATATGTGATATATCTGAACAACAAAGTGGTCAAAAATCATTTAATTCATTTTTTGGAAACATTTTCATGATCGCTTTTTTCGTTTTACATTTTCATTTATTGTCATTTCCATTCAGTCAGTCATTAAGTGCTATTAAAATGTTAATGTGCTACATATCCAAACAAACAAACAAAGTGTGCAATCCAATGAATGTTAATCTAACTGGGTTTTGATAGATAACATATCTCTTTTTCTTCTCTCAATTATTTTATTTCTATTGTGCACTCTAATCAATATTAATCAAACTATTGTTCGTTTATACATTTTAAGAATGGCGTTTATCTTTTTTGACAATGAGTTCTTATTTTATTTTATTTATTTGGGTCTACAACAGATGATACAAATGTTTGTGTCAGTAAATGTGTACTAACAGAGGCGGGGGGTGTGTGGAAATAACGGGGACAGAGCTGCTGTCAGACGATCAGCTGTGCAGCGTCATCACAAACGGACGTCGCTTCACGTGACGCTCCGGAAGAAAGGACATCCCATTGCTCTTAAAACTCATTTCCCTGCTTCTCGTGGTTTCCTTGCGTCCCTCCATGCTTCCCTGGTGGGAGGGACTAAACGCAGGGAAACGACGCAAGTGAGGGAAGCAAGGATTTCATTTAATCGACCTGAGAAGCAGCCCTGGTCTTCTTCTTCTTCTTCTTCTTCTTCTTCTTCTTCTTCTCTTCTTCTTCTTCTTCTTTCTTCTTCTTCTTCTTCTTCTTCTTCTTCTTCTTCTTCTTCTTCTTCTTCTTCTTCTTCTTCTTCTTCTTCTTCTTCTTCTTCTCTCGGTTTATTGGCGGATTGCAAACAACTTTAAGGTGCATACCGCCACCTCCGGAGTCGGCTTGACTCGGTTTGCATTTATAAAGAATGCACACGTGTTTAATCGTTAATGTCAGATATGTACTAAGTAAATACATTTGTTCTTGCTCAAGATTAGATTCAACTTTATTGTTATTGCACATATTACAGGTACTGAGACAACGAAATGCAGGTTAGCTTCTAACCAGGTGCAACAAGCAGTAAAGTGAAAAGTAATGTACACAATAGACAGAATAAAATATAGAATGAATTGAATGATGAATAAACAGTGAGGGGTATGAATACACTAGATATGCCGTATTCGGTCGTCCTCGTGTGGCCGAAGGTCTATATGACACTAAACAGTAACGCAAACAACCGTTTTCGTCCTCGTGTGGCCGGGGCATCACTCCTGCCTTCTAGTGGGTTGCCAGGTTTGCGCGCATGGCGCTATAATCACGTTTTCCCAAAAAACTAAACGTAATATACACAAACAAACGCAAATATACAAAAACAAACGCAAATATTTAATTTTAAACAGTCAAGTCCTTTCAAGTCATCTATCTCAAGCTTAAGTCAAGTCTCAAGTCATGAATACCAAGTAAAAGTCAAGTCTTTTATCAATGTTAGTCAAGCAGGTCTCAAGTAAAAAAATATGCGACTCGAGTCAAGTTATTTAGACAATAATGTGACAATTTATAGAATGAAAATAGAAATCAGAGTTTAAATGTGGCTAAAATGTCTTGCCTTGTTCCGTTGAAACTTGTTAAACAATATCTAACAGGCCCCATGATTGTGCCCTGTAGTCAGATATTGTCTTCCTTCTCATGATTCTGCCAGACTAAAGACTAAAGATCTCTGTGAGAAAGTTCTTGTGATTAGGTGTTTCAGGGACATTTTGCGAGTCCAACAATCCTGACTGAAAAGATAAGAAGAAAATAACTGTTACTTTCCTTCCGTTCACACTACAAAGGTGTCTACCACGTCCTAAATGTTCAGATGTTCAAACTAGAACCCTTAATTGTGTATTTAGTATTAGTGTTCATATGAAACAAATATTGGTTTCCATTCATTTTAAACAGCTGGTGTCACTGTCAATTAATTGTATAGGCATAAAACGATGGTAGAAAAGGTAATCTTACAATACAGGTCAACCTGATAGTATCAAAAAGAATGGCCATTAGCGTTGGGTGTAGTGCTACTAAATGGGAGTCAAAATGTTATATCACTTAGTTGAAAGCTTTTCTGCTGCGTAAAAGCCTTTCTATTTAAATATATGCTCATTAGAAAGATAAACCTTGCTGATGCATATGTGACAGAGGTTAGCTAAGAAAATTCATATCATCATATTCTTTGCACACTAGAAAACATAACAACCAAAAGATGACAGCATTATATAAACAAACATTTTCCGAATGAGGAACAACCCAAGAGTATAGATACTCTATGTTTGTACAGTCTGTTAAAACATTGTACAGCATCTCCAGCATTAACAAACTACCATTACCAACAATGCCAGCAAATTATGTTTTATTCCAGTGTGAGTCAAAAGCCCTTTTGTTCCTGATGGCAGGGTTATTTGCCAGATTCACCTCTGTGTGGTAGAAACTGACCTGACAGCCCAACCCAGTCTCATCAAAAAACGTGTACACTGCAAAAACTGCAGATCTAACCAAGTGTAATAATCTTAAATTTAGATTCTAAATCTAGTTTGTCTTGATTTGAGTTTAAATAGCTTATCTAGTGCTTTCTATGGAAGATTTGTTGACTTAATTCAAGTAAATGTTACTTGCCTTGTCTTGATAAGCAACTTTGTCTTTATTTGAGTTATGTTTAACTAGAAACAAGGGACCTGTCTATAAAACATCCACTTCAAGGCTAAAAAGCCTTATTTTAAGCACTAGTATGGCAAGAAGAAAAAAAATGAATTTCAAGCATCAGCTCTGTGGTTAACATAAGTTATTTTCCCAGCTGGTAAAGACAGAAAAAGACACAATTCAAACAAGAATTAACATCTATTTTAATGATAATCAAAAAATGAACTGATAATCATCATAACACACTCTCCTAAAGGATATGGACCAGAATAACTGATGATATGCATGACATTGACTCTTGAGGTAGGTGTGCAATCTCTACTCTGTTACTGCCCTGGAACTGGTAACAAGGTGGGGGTCCCTGAGCAGTGAGGACACTGTTGGGAGGGGCTGCCAGCTACTCAGTACCCCCTCCCTCTTCCTTCAAGCAACGTCTCTTTCCCCTGTTATCTGGTCTCTTATTATGGCATAAGCAATACTGGACAAAGAACAATATCTTAATTTCTGAGATTGTGGTGCATTTATCACACCACACTTGTTCAAACAATCCATGCCACATTACACATTTAAACATGAACAGCTTAACACACCAAGTATGGCTGAGCGATATGGATAACAAAAAAAAATATCACAATATCTTTGACTTGAATTTTCACACACTTCATCAGATGTGGACGACTATAACGATTGCTCTCAGTGGTGTGTGCGAATTTGGCGCTTGCTGCATTATTTAATTATGCGAAGACCCGCCCCTACTCTGCTTCTCATTGGCCCTGAAAGAAGAAAAACCTGCAATGTGCATCCATGTGGTGTTTGTTATCACTCATAAAGTCGGAAAATTAGTGACTTTATTTACCATGTGTTTGTCAGAAGCTGGATCAATGACAATATCCACTAAAAGATGTAAACAACGAATGCCAGTACTATATTATTTACATCGAGAGATCCTCCTCAGTCCTCAGTGTTTACAAGTGGATGGCTGTTTGTGTCCAAATGATGGCAAACGGGGAATTTCCTATTTCACGAGGATCACCTGAACGCACCACAAGCCAAGCGCCAGCGGAATGTAACACGTTGTTCAGTTCACCTTCACCAGAGAGGCAGGACAGCGACCAAGAAGTGCAGTTAAGGTAACGTTAGTAACTGAACGTAGGAATACAAGTGCATAGGCATATGTAACATATTAGTGCTTTCAATTTATTAAGTATTAGTACATTCATTGGTTAACTGTTAGCTGAATTAGCTAAGATAGCTAGCTAACTACGAAGCACGTGTTGCTAGCTAACCTTAACCTCACTAATGGGGTATGTAAAAATTAAGCTAGCTAACGTTAACTACTCTCAGATAAATAAACTGTCTGTAAGGAACACAAAATTAGCCGACGTTAATATCATACGTTTTCTTTTGGTATTCAGTAATTGTATCTGTTAAAAGCTAGCAGTTAGTTAAAAACGCAAAGGGTGGCGGTAGACTAACTAACGTCGACCTAGCTAGTTCATAGTGAATCACAGCAATTTTACAATTTAGTGTCTGATGCCTTTTTTATGTGATTTTTAAAATGGTAGTTATAAGGTAGTAGTGGTCACTAGAGGGTTTAAACACCAGTGCTTGAATTGGAATGAAAAAGGTGCCAGTACTCTAAAATCAGCAACTTTTTCAAGTCAATTTTATATATACAACCCACAAACAAGAATTTGGCTACTATAATGCTGGTGGGTTTGTCTCTTTACTACTGTATATTTTAGAAAGGTTCACTGTACTTAACATTTTTTATGATAGGCAGCGGATATGGCTAAAGCTCAGTAAGGTCAATATTAACTGAAAATATAGCAATCAAAGTCTAGATCTTCTGCTGAAGACACATGAAGCAGAGACCTTTCAGGTGAGAGCCCCTCTGGTGGTGTTCAACATTAATGACAAGGAAACAAAGCTCTGGTCAGAAGCATTTTTTATAAAAAGCTTTAACAAAATTAAGTATTTCTGTACATTTTGAATGCAATCTAACTTTCCAACTCAGAAAACGAAAAACGAAAAAGTGCCAAAAGTCTTCTCACATGGCTGAGCTGCTTTGCAATATACTTCACCACTGAAGAATACAAATATGTATAAAGTAAACTATGATGCAATCTAACTTTCCAACTCAGAAAAATGATAAAGAGCATGAACAAAGAACATGTAAAAACAAATGCAAAATTTGCACAATCTAAAATGAGAAACTGTAACTGCAAGTAACAAAGTCTGAGCCATGGTAAAGAGTTACATTGAACACCAAGCTGATCAGATAACTCCCTGGTTGGTCTGAAGTCCTTCTATCTCCAGGATCTGTACAAATCGGCACATTATGCCAAAAGTCTTCTCACTGGGTGAGCTGCTTTGCAATATACTTCACATTGTTAGAAAAGGCCTCCAGAAGGCCTTGGGGACATCAGTATCAGGGGCTGGAGCTGGACAGGCTCTTTCATCAGCACTTCTCCTTCCCTTTGCCAGCCAGGACCTCACATACTGTTCCGGATTGAACTGTCCTAGTGATGGTCCATTACATTTAATGAAAACCAGGCTGGACAGTCGGCTGACAGAGAGAGCATTCCTTTTTTGCAGTAAGGATATCGTTCATGCAGCTGAATGCCCGCTCACACTCACTAGTGGAGACAGCGATGGTTCGGACTGCTTTAAGTAGAGGCTCCATGGCAGCAGGTGTACGGGATGCCCTGGTTTCCTTGTATTCGCGAAAGCCCTGAACAGTCTCTCTTCTGTCCACTTTCAGCACTTCGCACAAACGTAGCACCTCTACGTCCCCATACTGTACGTCTAACTCCTCTTCAGGCCAACTTCCAGGATGGATAACTTTCATGTCCTGGATTAGCTGATTGTCCCGGGCCTCCCGGCCATGTAATGGGATTTCTCTTATGCTGACATGAGAGGAGGTTGTGGAAGTCATTCTGTTGTCTCAGATTCTCTACCATACTGCGGAAAAACTGACCTGCATGAATCTGTACAAGCCTGCCATTCTCACGCAGGGGCAACACCCTTGAAGGACTTCTCAGCTAGAGCTGTATGAACTGTAGTCATGTGTGGGCCAGGCATGGTGACCATGGATTCAAAAACTCGTATTTCTCGAGTTAAGAGCCTATCTGCTGTAGGCAGTGTCATCTCTCTTTTTTGGAGTTGCCGAGAGAGGTCGCTGAGCTCTGTGAGCGCATCGTACATCAGTCCCAGATTGCTGACAAACGTTGCAGATGTGAGCACATCATCCAGGCCCTTGTACTTTGCTCTGTCTCTGGAATCCCTGCTCGTGTCGTTTGCAGCATTTGTGAAGTGATCATATAGCACTCGGTAGTTTTCCCAGACTGCTCTGACGCTCCTTTCACTTGAAGCCACCCAGCGGATGGACAAAACACGCCCTATCACCAGGAGACGCTGTCCGACTGCTTGCGCACACTGCGCTAACTGCCTCTGATTTTTGGGGGAGGCATGGAACAAGGAATAGAGTTTGTCAAAAAAGATCTGGAAATGATTGAGCCCTGAGACCTCCTTGACCACATCCCCAACTGCCAGCTCTAGACGATGATTGGAGCAGTGCCACACAAACAGGCTTGGGAATTTACTACACAACTGGGTAGCAACGCCTGTTCTCTTCCCTAGCATGACTGAATCCCCATCACATGCAAAAGAAACGAAACACTGACCTAAAAAGTCCTCGTTAAAATCTCTTCCAAGACACTCCATTAACGCCTTTGTGATGTCATCAGCCGTTGTTCCATCCAACTCGATCAGCTCCCAAAAAAACGTTTCGGGCTCAGCATCAGCTAATGCTGAGCGTAGACACACAACAAGCACCGTTTTACCACTAATAGTGGTAGATTCATCGACCAAAACACAGAGTTTTCTTTGGTTTTCTGTAATGTCTTTTGCCATTTTTTTCTTCAGCTCATGAGCTATGTGGTCGATGATTTCGCCACAGGTTTTATTGGAGTGCAAAACCCTGCCCACGTTCAGCCCATTCAGTTTCTGTACATTCAAATCAATTGGCATGTCTGTGAATGGCCGGCTATGTTTGCCAATTTTATATGCCGTTCGAAAAACTCTGATAGTGGTGTCTAATTCAGATTTATGCATAGACTGCACTTGATGTTGAATAGTTTCACGTGAAGCAGATGTAAGGATGTCAGCAGCTTTTACATGGGCTTGTGATTCTTTATGTTCTTTGATTTTTTTTTCTCAGGCTAGCTTGTCGTTTGCCCTTGTCAACACCGAAATGAGACACTGCACACTCACCCCCATTCAGTTGACAGTTTCAGTCCTTGTCCAGTGTGTATTCCCAAAGATTTGACATCTCTGCATATCCGACATCCTAGCTTCTTATCTTTAAGAAGGAGCCATGCATTGGTCTTGCAAAAATATTGCACCTGGTCCGTTGTCCAGCAGTCAGGTGCATCGCTTTGCCCGGTGTTGGTGGTGGCAGTTGCGCCAGCAGCAGCTAACGTTAGAGGCTCTGGAGGAGGCGGCGGAGCTAGTGCTAATGCTAATGCACTAGAACTTGGAGCAGGAGGATCAACCAAAGAAAGCTCCCCATCAGACACAATCTCCAACACAGGCACAGCATTCTCTGTATTTGAAGTTTCTTCCAGCGACAACCGCTGTCTTTTTGCACTTTTATTAATCCACGCTAACATTTTAGAAATGCTAATTTGTGACGTGACTTGCTTTCCTTCTCTCGGGGGCGTGCCTGCTCTGTTCTATCACTCTACATAGCCACCCACTGGGTGGGAGTTGCACTGCATAAACACAACACACGTGCATCTAGGTATGTAAATTGTAAAGCATTAAAACATGGTTTTACTAACAGTTTTCAGTATGTTGTTACTTCGGCATTATTATTATTATTATTTTGAAACGTGTATTACTATTAAATCACGGTCAAATAGGTTAATTTTGACATAGTCGTTTCCACCACAGTATTTACATGGAGAAGATAAGCCCCGCCCCCTCTCCAGCACGTTCTGTTTGAATGACAGGAGTAAACAGCTGACAGCCGCTGTGAAACTCCAGCGGTTTAGAGCGATGAGAATGTCCGTTCGGCACCTCATGACGCATCTACTGAGTACCAGGCGGCTGTATATATATATATGGATGTATAATAAGAACGGCGGGAGAGTGTTGAGTACTGGCACGGTGCATGAGTACCGGAGTACCGCCAGCATGCCGGTACTGAGCAAGAAGTGCCGGTACTCCATGGGTCAGAACCAGAAGTGCCGGTACTGCGTACCGGTGAGTACCGGCCCAATTCCAGCACTGTTAAACACTACTACCTTATGTCATGCATACAGGTGACCCTTATTGTTTTGCTTTCCCTTGTGCAACTGACAAGTGCTTTTTATATCCCCTGCAGTGAAAGTGTCAGGGATATTATAAATTCACCCCGACCGCTGCCCCCCCACTATCCAGCCAAACTTTCAGTTTGCTGATCCAATAACTGCAATCGTTTTTATTTCACTCTTTCATTTCGCTGTGCACATTCAATATCCCTAGGAGAACCGTTTGATTTTGGTGATCCCACGCTCTCTGTCTTAGCGCAACATTCAGGCCAATTTTTAAAAAAAAGTAGCACCAGTTTATGTACAATTTCCCAAGGTGACATTAAGATTCATGTCGCTTCAGGGATACTGTCGTTCACCAACAGCATCGTTTTTCCATGATTAGCTTATACTCCCTTGGGCTCTGCACAGAACTATTTTTTTGCTTTTGTGCTTACTTTTCAGTTACACAACACTTAATGTCAAAGTCAAATTGCCTAACAAAAACAAGCACAATGCATTTGATCATGTATCCATGTTGTTTTTCAGCTGGACAAGCGATTGCTTTCATGAAGGCACTTCCCTCAATGTTTCCTTCCCCAACTGCCCCACCCAAAAAGCTTCGGTCAGCAAGTGAGGCACTGTTCCATGTTCTTGAGGTGAGTCTGAGTCAGTATCAGTTAAACTGAAATAAAACTTGATATTCCTTGAGGTTTAATTTGTTTCTACTTTTTGTCTCTACTTTGTTGCTCTCAGCCATCCGAGGACCCCAATACGTTTCTCCAGAAACGGCCCATCACCAGTCCAGTCATCCTAGACTCTACTAACCTCCTCCTGGCTGTTGGCAAAATCCCACTGATGACCCTACCTAGGGAAATGATGCACGAGGCTCCACTCATCCCGATGGGGTGTTTTTACACCTTCCACCTCACCTACCCCAAATGTGTTGCTACTCTCCTATCCGTCATCCAGACTGAGGTACTGAAGGACAGTATTCACGAGCGTGACCTTACCCATTCATACAAAAAAGCAATAGCTGAATGGGCAGAATTCACAAAAAAGTAGAGAACTTGAATTATGTGTCCAATGTTTGTCAGTTCTATGAGGATGTATATATGTTGAAGAGCTTTGTTCATTTAATAAATGATCCTGTTTGTTATGGACTGACTTAATAAAAATGTGTTTTTTGAAATAATTGTCATGTTTACTTATTTTAAGAGCATGTGTTCTAATTTATCTCCCTAAAAACAAGAATTTCATTACATGTAACTTGTTATCGCTTTTATCCAAAGCGACTTACATACTCAATACTGTGGGCAATCCCCAAAGGAGCACTTTGGGGTGAAGTGTCTTCAGGGACTCAACGACATGCTGACTGCAGTGGGGTTTGAACCTATGCTCCCCTGATCCCAACGCACTACTCACTGTGCCACACGCCTCCCTAAATCTCGTTTTAAGTAATTTGATGCTAAAAGTACCCTAGTTTTGAGTGATAATAGGCTTCTTTTGCATTAAACAGGCTTAACTAGATTGCTTGAAATTAGTCTTTTTAATCTTATTTTAAGATTGTATGTGCTATAATGATAGTCGGACAGCCTGACTTGTTTTAAGACATCTTATCAAGTGAAATTTGCTTACTGCACGGGCAGCCAAATGTGCTTGTTTTAAGTGCAAGCATGCTTATATCTAGAACGTTTGGCCTTAAATTTGACAGGGTGTTTTTGCAGTGAAATATGAGTTGTTATTTCAGATTATGTGTGCAGTGGATGTACATGATCTTTAGTTTGCTAGTTATTACGAAGATGAATTCAGGAAATTGTGTCGATACAACGTTTTCATTGTTACCAAGGTGGTTGCTAGGGACGCTGCCATCGATATTATTTCTGTTATGTTGTGTAACAGTTTAATGGTGTAATCTTTATTGCTACCCCCTTCCCCATCAATGTATAGTGTTGGTCCACAGAGCAAACGTATTAGTAAAATCCGCATCTAAAATTGTGGCATAGGCCTATACGTTATTTTCCCCTGTGCAATTCCAGTCTCACATCTCACATCACATCGTCATAAACAAATACCGGAAACAGACCGAAAACACTTTATTCCGAGTGTGCTTGCTTTTCTCTTTGAAAGTCATCACATAACGGCATTGTAATACACGGTTCGGCTGCATTAAATATTACATATCTGCCGTAGTTCTCTATTTATAGAGCCCTGATGAGAAGACTTCTAGACAAACATGAGGAACTGCCGCCAACACTGAAAACGTGACATGGATCATAAATATATCAGCCATTAAACAACATCTTACATTTCTTTTCACACAATACGTCTCCTTGCAGTATCAACACTAATTCGGCTGACTTTTATATTTGATCCAATTGGTAGATAGGCTGTATTTACACAGCTGATATAAAGGGACACCTAGTGGTTAAAGCATGTTATTGAATTTCATTATTTTTATTATTAGATATTAATAGGATCCCTATAAAGTATATTCATTACTCGTTATTCTCTACTAATAGTTAATTAAAGACTGTATATAATGACTATTTTGCACATCCCTTTCAAGATTTCAAGATTTTCTAAGGTTTATTGACATATCATATACACAAACTGTGTAGTTATGCAATGAATGAAAAACTTTGTGTATACCTCCAGCAATGTTAACTATGTTGAAGCACTTATTTTAACTGATATTATACATATGTATTATACTCTTGTATAAGATGTATGTAGATAGTATAATAAATGTGCAGAATACGACAGTTTAATGGTGGAGGTACACACATATTGATAGATGTCTTGTAATGCACTGTTGAGGAACCTGCGACCAAAGTTTTTCATCTCCGGCCTTGTCAGGTATTGAACAATCAATAAATAAAGAACATAGAATTATTAAATATAAAACACAAAATGTGTGTGATTATACTAAATGATTTACAAATAAACACCACTGCATATTTACAACCGTTACACATGCTGATGTAACGCAAATGTTTCCAACTTGGAATCAATAGAGTATATCTTATCTTAAGATGATCGATGGCTACTGCCATATTTGCAAAATGTGCCTCTGAACCTTGACAAGTGCATGTTTCAGGCTCATCAATTAACAACAGGAGGGGTCACAAACATAAGACCAGCTATTAAATAAAGCTCTTCTGACCTTAGCTGGCATGTGGGTAATGCTGCCCATTATGAGCACAAGCAATTTTCACCCATTTATTAATTATATGTTTTACATTTGAGTGTTTCCTATCCCCTAAACCTCCAGGGATGTACACAGTTTAATACTGGCCACTTCTTATTATGGGAAATACGAAAACGTCTTTTAAAACTACACTCCCAGTAGAGACGTGCCATAGATAGAGAACATGTTGCGAAACACAATAGCCAGCATGTGTAGTTCTGGGGACAGGGTGGGGGAGGGAGGGACGGGGTGGACCCGTTCAAATCCAGTTTTGGACATTCTGCCGTGGTTCCATCCCATTTCAAGTGCTGTTCGACGCTCGGCACACTCTCCAATCACAGAGCTTGAGGACTATCATGGGGTTTGTCAAGCGAAGCGGAGAGAATACTTACTTCCGGGTGTAATATTCTGTAAAGCAAATTTGCTGCTCCGACCCTCGGTCCTGACGGACTCCAACTTGTGTTTATTAATTAATCAAACAAATAAATAAACACAAGGATAATTATGTGTTATTGTTGAGTAAATGGAGAATTGCACAGGGGAACATAACGTAGGCTATCTATGCCACAATTTTAGATGCGGATTTTGTTAAACTAATACGTTTGCGCTGTGGACCAACACTATACATTGACGGGGAAGGGGGTAGCAATAAAGATAACACCATTAAACAGTTACAGAACATAACAGAAATAATATCGATAGCAGCATCCCTAGCAACCACCTTGGTGACAATGAAAATGTTGTATAGACACAATTTCCTGAAGTAATCTTCGTAATAACTAGAAAACTAAAGATCATGTGCATCCACTGCACACATAATCTGAAATAACAACTCATATTTCTCGCATCAAATGACATCAAAAGGCATTTTAATGGCCAAACTAACTTTAAAATAGGCATTTTACACCGAGAATAAAACGAAGTTCGGCCATGTTTTTTTTTTCTGCAGGGAGAAATTTGAAGATCACGTGACATAGACGCCAGTCATTGGAATGAATGGTGAAAAAAAACGTAGGTATTTTACAATTTCAGAGGCGTTTTTGTAGAAATACTACGTCCTACGTTGTGGACCAACGTAGTTATTACACGTTTTTTTATGAGACTGGGTTGGACAGCCAGCTGCTCTTACTGGAACAATATATTTTGGTCACTGACAGAAGTAAACAATAGCAAGACACTTTTACAGTACACCAAGGACCTTTAGTATTTGTCAAACTCAGTTGGACATTTGAGAAAGATAGAAATGGTGTCAGACACTTTAAAACCAATGTGACAATTTTTTTAGAACATGATTTTGAAACCGAGCTGCATCCTGCGCATAATGAAAAATGTCAAGGATGTTCTTCTCTCTAATCTCAAACATTAACACACTACAATTACTCGGCCTTAACATGAGTAGTGCAACTTTCACTGTTTTGTGCCAGTTAGCACAACTAATATGGCCTTTATATCCTATGTCCCACGTATAAAATCTCTCTAGATAATACCTACAATCTAGTCTCACAGTCTGTGCTTATACAGTAGTATTTGGTGATTTTTATTTTAGACATAGATTGATAGATACTCCTACAGGGGATAACAGTGGTTTTGCTTTGAATGAGAAGGCACACAATGCCTGTTGAAGTGCTATGCATACGGTGATGTCCACTAATGACAAAGCAGCCTACCAGAGGATTCAAAGATCCGGCCAGAGCTTTGAAGTGAGTAATTACTCTCCTCTATCTAGGGAACCTCAGAGTAGACATGCATCACTCATTTACTAAAGAAGGGAAAAAAATCTAAATGGCTCACAATGGCACCCAGGAGCAGTGTGCAATTAATTGATAAACGCCAGGACGTGATGTCCCGTCAGATAGTATGGACGTGCTGCAAAAGAGTGTGCTGGAGCGTGAATCAAAGACTGAAAAATGCATTAAGAGAAAGTTAGTGAAATGCCATTAACCTACCAAAGCCCTCAACTGATAGTGGAGGGCAATACCATGAGTTTTAAATTGCACCAAGCCCTCGAGATTATGGCAAAGTCTGTAAATCTTCCATGAAAGGTTGCAAACCCGTTTTGATTGCTTCTGACACAGGCACATGAGGTTCCATCATCAGGACTTTGAATCTGAAAACCATCATTAGGGATGTGGTAAATGTGTTTTGACCGAGTGATTATTGTATATACACGTGCTGATTTATAATCAGATTGAAATTTTAGGGAAAAATATCATTCTTTGCTTTGGTTGGCCGTACTGTAAATACTGTGCGCATGCCAGCATGACTACATGTTTCCCATAATAAAGCTAGTATTAGTCTTTTCCCAAAGGGCCCCATCAATAAAGGTTTGAATTCCTTTTCTAGGCAGTGCACAACAAATCAACAGACTTGGCAAAGACAAGAAGCTCTCCCATTTTACAGGAATTTGGTAGTCGTGCACACACTTGTTTAAAAAAGTTAAGTACTCATCCTCCCACAAATAAACACACGCAAAGACACACACATCCTCCCCTTCTCGTCTTGCTGTAGAGATTCCCCTGGATTTGATTAATCTCCCCGTCAGGGGGAAGTTCTTGTGTTTAGGTCTACATAGGCAGGTTGCCCACTCCACATCTGGAAGCTCTAGCACTGCCATCTCCATACACACGCACACACATACACAGACTAAAAGGCTGCTGCCGCCAACACACCAATCACCCAAAAAGCTTTCTCCCATCATACACCTCCCACACACATTTGCTACCTTTGTTTTCCCTTCTGTAACTAATTATTTGTGGGATTTAAACTATCCTTAGATGTTGATTTAGGTCTCTTCTCTCTTTCCACTATCTATTGGAATTATTAAGAGGAAGCATGTGTCTTTTATATTGCTAGGTCCCTTTGGTATTGACAATTGCTTTCTCAAGGATAAGGCAAAATCAAAATGTATTAAAAGGAATTGTCTGCTGGAGAAAGTCACTTTAAAATGTTTGTGTCTTTAAAGAACAATCCATCCGGAAAGACTAATGGGTGAACAGTTATTGCTCCTGTACGTTGGGTACCTTTAGTTGTTTAGTGTATTTCTAATTCCTCCAAACTGATACACTTCTTTGACAGAGCCAGGATTACTGGACATGTGACTGTTAACTTACCAAATACCGACATTTGGGAAATGAGGTTGCACAATGAATAGTTTCAATTTAAAAACATATAGTTCATTGATTGTGGGTCATTCATGTTTGAGGGAAAATTGCAATGAAGCCAGACACAATTACTTTCTGTGAACACAATACTGCAGCTCTTTTGATAATTGACCTGCAAACGTGTAATGTAACATCAATATTTGACTGAGCATTAAACCCTGCTTCATATGTATGCATGCAGATGTGATAAAGTTTGGAAAAGCTCAAATGTGCTTAATATTTATACAACATTAAAAAATGAAGGCAATAAGGTAAGGTAAAGCAAGGCCTGCTGTTTTTGTCCTCTATTCTTTGTGTTTGGGTATAAGGCCAAACACTCGTTCCCATGGTAGCAATGCGATAAAGCCATTATTTGTTCTCAAAAAGCTCAGTCTTACTGCTCAACTTCTGTACGAGCCTTGTGCAGACCCTAAACACATACAAAATGTGTGTTTAGCCGCCTAACCCTGAGAGTCCTTGTATCAAAAATGTAGACAATAACTTACACTGAAAGCAATGTCTTCAATGTAATAAATCACTGTGTGAACACAGTCAGAAGTCTTGAAGCGGTGTTTCAACGCCACACTGTATTTACGGATCAGACCTTTAAGGAGTTAACAGGATTCTGTCTGAAATGGATGTATACAGTATGTGGTATGTCGGTGCCAGGAACAGGCTTACTCCTCCTTTCGTAATAAATGAAAGCCAAGTGAACTTGAATATAGTGTAGGAGATGAGCTGTGCTGAGGAAATCAAAGCATGCAGTGAAATAAAGTAAGAGTAAAATTGTTTAATGTTGGAGCACTTGCTTTTAAATCCACCCAATTGCAGTTGTTTACTTACGGACTGAGACACTTTCCATTTTGTGAAATCAAATCAATTGCCGTAGCTTTTGATACTAAGACCAGCGGCATGTGAGATGTGTGATATTGTGAAAGTTGGCTCATTGGTTGGTATAGCGTCTCATATATACTTTTAGTGAGTAATTTATAAAACCAATTATTAGGCATTATTTAGATTTGATGGGCTATGAAGGGTTTTAAAATGTACAATCATTGAATTGAACCAACAAGTCCATTATTTCATTATTACGTGTTTCTTTAACATTCTTTAAAAAGTTGAGGATGAAATAAGAAAGACATTTGAAAATGTACTAAGGGTTTAACATGTTAAAACAAAAGTGTTATCATGTGCTGGCTATTTTATTGTCGGCACTGACCATTATTTTGAATAGATGGAAGAATAATGTGTCTTTTGTGCGAATAGTCAGTCTCATTTTGCATTGCAACTCTTTGAATGTTCATATGGCGTCCCAGAGTAAGACAGCAAATGTATGACACATTGGTTGAGAGAGCGGCCTGTTCTGGCTGCTCCACTTTGACCTTTTTTGTAAGCGAGCGAGACAGGCCACCTTTCATTCCCAGACACTTCGTTAAGTCAACTTCCTCTCTCCCCTCAGACCAGAGTGTTATTGTAAAGTGTCACTCAGTGCTGTCAGAGACAGCAGAGGTTGTTCTGTTACTGCATGTGTGTGTGTCTGTGCATGCCTGCTTTGTGTATGTGCGTGTGTGTGTCCCACAGTCTGTCCATATATCTTCCCAAGTGGTTTCTAAGAAGTTGTGTTCGGAGGGGTGTATGAGTGTGTTTTTGTGGTCACAGAGGGCGCCTGTCTGAATGTCAGCTGTGACATGACACTGCCACTCAGTGGACTTATGCCAGATTGCATCATGAATAGATGAAGAGAGTTTTTGAAACTAAGACTAATAAACAGATTTGTATACATATGTGAAGCCATTTGTAATCGTATCAAGTCATCTGTGTATCAAGGAGCAGAAGGAACAGTGAAAGGCAACTAAAAAGGCTTAAAGCGACCTGTAATTGAGTGTTACATTAAAAAACAAAAAAACATTTTTCCGATACTCATTGGAAACGATTTTACTGCACAGACAAAGGTTTTTTGACAAAGGTAAAACTTATTTTACACTCTATTTGAAAGAATTGTCCATTATTCATTTATGCAACGCATTTAATCTAAGCTTAGAAGTGAAGATCAATAGCAATCTGAAGTGTGTACGGTAAATATGAAATTATGGTTCAGCAGCAGCTGGTTTGCCTATAGCTCATCACAGTGATTTTCAATCAATTCCAACCGTGGATTATTTGTAAGGTATACACGTTTGTTATATCTCACAACGTTAAGACATGGTGCAGACCTGAACACAAGCTGCTATTTTCACACAGCCTTTTTACTTTCTCCTGAAGAGACTTATTGTGTATTAAAGAAGTATGCAGGTAAACGACCAAAGGCCTTATAGAACAATATAATAATGAATAAATGTAGTTAGCTTAGTGTAAGTCATTCAGGGATCGTCAATGTGTTTCAAAAAGGTCCAAAGACTGGACAAAGAGGGATATTCTACAAAATGAGGATTTATAAACGTATATGTATAAACCGTACAAAAACTAATGGGCAAAACAACTCATAAGGGACTGCAGGTTGATTTAGGGGCTTGGGGTCATGTTATCACCACGAAGTTGTGAAGAAGCAGGCTCTATGATAGTAGGCACGTTTTGTTACCTTTAGCAACAGACCAGGCTAGATGTTACCATTCTTGATGCCAAATGAAGCTAACCAGCTGCTAGGGAACGTTTCATATTCACTGCACAGACCTTAGCACTCTTGATCTCCTTATCTCACTTTTGAAAAAAAAATGCAGACATGAACACTGATTGCTTTAATACATATACATTGAACGCTCTAACACTAAAAAGGTTTGCTGGTTGAATTTAAAGCAGTACACTTTTGAGACAAAGGATATCTGATGCAGTTTCGACAGTGGAATTTTGATAACAACCCAATTATCACAAAGTGCTGCAGCTATTATCAGAGTATGACACCACTGAGGACATTTTTAGAAGATAATAGTTCTCTTGATTTTAATTGCCAATGCTGAGCCAACTTTGCTTTGAACTTTGATGTCTTTCACCATGAAGTCACCCCAGATTTGTCCCCAGGGTGCTTTGGGCGGAGAAGGTTATGAGAGCGGACGGATCTGTGGACAAATGAAGGTGATGACACAGACGGACCCAGCAAGCGCCAGAGACAGAGGGAGAGAGGGGAAACAATGTAGTAAAAGAGATGACAATGTCGATAAAGTGAAATTGGAGATCAAGCCAACAGATGGTGGAGCAAAGAATGTGACCTGCCAAGTTGCTTGTGGCACTCCAGGCACGGATAGACGGATACGTACAGTCGCGAGATAAAAAGGGAGGGAGAGTGGGAATGACAGATGCACAGCGGGAAGAGTGACAGAGGGGGGAAGGAAGAGACAGCGAGATGAGAGGGAGGAAGTGAGACTACAGCACAAAGGCAGGAGATGAGAGGGCAAGAAAAGTGGGGAGATCTGTATAATCAAAATATTAAAGTGCATGGAGATAGAGGGAGATGGTGAAAACGAGCGAGGAATTACAGTAACAGAGGGAGTTTAGGAGAACCAGACGATAAAAGTGGAAGAGGGAAGCAAGAGAGCAGGGGAGAGGCCACAGCTTGCCTTCCTCCGATTCAGATGTGGAACAATAGCTGCCCATCAGTCTGTCAGCACCTAGAGGCGCAGAGGGAGTGAGAAGGTAGGAGTGACACGGAGCTAGTATAAATGCACTATTGTCTGTGCATGACTCTCCACCAAGCCAAATCACACTTGGTTTCCTATTAAAAAAGTTCTAGCACCATGAGTAACGGCTGGGACTTTGGGACACTGTTCTCTCGTAAGACCTGTAAACAGACAGACTGAGCAGATGCATATAAACTGTGCATGTGTCGTGACTGAGGCCCACACATGCAATTCCTGTATTCTTGTAAGAGATATTGCAGATGCGATCATAGCACATATTTATCCGTAGGCACACACACAAACAGACACAAACACACACATACATATTGAACAATGAGGTCCTCTAATGATTTCCAGTACTTTCCTCGAAGCCCTTTTTCAATATAAACTTGTATTGTCTCTTGATAACATGCATTGGATCAACTAACAGTGGGAAACTATTGGAATAAACATTCAGGGATATACAACAAGCAGCAGCGTGTGTGTCTAAATCTGTGTCTCGGTTTATGTTTCTTTGTGTGTGTTGTGCGCGCGTGCGTGCGTGTACGTGTCAGAACTTTGGGAACAATCATCACACGACCAGCCATAGATACAACCCCAATTTGAAATAAAATGCATACTGTATATACATGTATACAATACAATGTACAGTTATCCACACAAAAATCCGTACATTTCACTGGTAGAGCATTATGTGCCCACTGAGTGTTGGCTGTTGCTAGACCAACTTTTGACCTCTGTAAGGAAGGAAACAGCGCTGTAGTAGACTACACAATAAAATTGAAATCCCATAGGGAACATCTAATGGTCACAGCGGCTGACCCTTAAACAAAAAGGCCACATGTCTGAACAGCCAGACTATGATGGATGTCATTTAGCATGCCTCCAGGAACTCCACATATTCAGTTTTATTTATATTGATACATCTATTTGGTGAAGATAAGATTTTGAGCCAAATCAACTTACTTTGAATATACTATAAAAAGTGTCGGATTATTTATTTATTTTACTAAAGCATGCCTAATTGAATACATTGTTATGTGAGCATTTTGCTTAGTGTAGTTTACTCCGTCTTTGAGGACAAAACAACTTTATTAATGTCCTCTATTTGCAACTGCTAATTAGAGCATTGATAGATATTATCTCTTTACATATTTCTCAGTGATAAATTGCTAGCCCATTTTGAAAAATAACTGTTTAACCTTAAAACATCTCACAGTAGAGCTAATTTGTCATTTTTAACATGCTCTTTTGATACCGCTGCTGCTTACATTGAATTGAAAAGTAAGCTTTTTATGTCATTGTGTTGAGAGACCAGTCACACAGTCATAGTAGTCAGTGCTGGTTATCAACATTGCTGACCTGACTTTCCAAGGATAATCGGTCTCCACATGAATTAATGTTTAATCTTCTTATAAACCATACTTTCTAAAAACAGGAAAACAATGGCTAGGAGTATTTCAAAAATAAAAAGAAGAAAGCGGTTAGAAATAATACTAATGTATAAAGTTTTGATTATTTAAGGGCTGTATACAGTAGGCGGCGAGTGAGGTTGTACTTGTTTTAACACCACAGAAGACGTTATGATGTTTATAACAGCAATTATATGGAGCCACTGACCTAAAATAATGCACAGCACAGGAGCTACAGGCGACTGGATGTTTATAGCAAGTGCTAATTCATTTTGACCCAACAAACAGCAAAAATAATATATGATATGTAATAGCTACACTGTAAAATATTACCATGATTTCACAATATTTAGCTGTAATATTTTACAATAAATTACTGTTTTACCACTTTACAGTCTTTACTTGTAATGTTCACAATATAACACTATAATTTAGAATTTCACAGTGAAATCAATGCAGGCACAGTTAATTACTGTGAATGTACAGGATACATGATTACCAAGATTTCACAACATGTTACTGTATTATTTCATAGTAAAATACTGTATTCAGACCATCCTCTGTGATAACACAACAAATTAAGTGATTTTCTTGCTTTTATCGCTCTTGCTTGGCTTTAAATACTAATTTCTTTCTTTGGTGCAGGTTTTACTTAAATTGAAAGGGGCACCGCTGCATGTGTCTTAAAATAAATGAGGCAACATATCAGAGGTCGCGTTAACCGAATATTTTCCGTCTATGACGGATTTATTTTAACAATGACGGACAAATCTGAAAGCAGTCCGTCATTTTGACAGATTAGAACAAACTCGGAACAGCGCCAAAGTTTCCCCGCAGCGAGGCTCCGGTGTTATGCCGTGTTATGCATGCCCTCCAAAAAGGAAATCATACCAATTCCAAACCTAACTGTGCCGTACAAATCATTGAAATGTCTGTGAGTTTTGGCTTGACGCTGTGCACGCTCCCGCGAGGTGCAGCAGCCATGCATAACACGGCGCATGTGAACTGTCTCCCCCCCTTCATATTTTTGCAGATGTGTTTATGTTTAGCCTGGAGAACCTGGTAGTCCAGTTTTCGCGGCTTTATTTTGTTTCCCATAGGGTTTATATTTGATTTTTGGTTAGGCGGGGGAGTTCTGGGTCTTACGGCCCGTGGTGTGGCTGGCTCAGGTACCCTCCTTCTGTTTGTTCCTTTTGGCCAGTCCTCCAGACCTCTTTTTGTTTCCCATTTCGCTTGTGTGAGCAAACGGCTGATTATCAATATAAATGCTCGTTACCAAGTACCGGTTATTGCGTGTATTCTTTCATGTTGCGGCTCTCAGCACAAGCCACTACCGCGGAGTAGAGGTTGGGGCCGTAATAACATTTCCAAGACACTGTAAAATGTACTTTGCACTTCAATGGAGTAATACAAAGTTAAAATGGGCATTTTCTTTGTTTTTCTTTGTTGATTGAGCTGATTGAATTATGGTACAATCCCAGTCAAATTTACAATATATTATCATATTATTTAGATTTGTATATTTACAGTAAATTACTGGCTACTGTGTTGCATTACTTCTACAGTAATAGTGTGAACATACAGGTAATTACTGTAATTTATGTACAGCAAGGTACCATAATACCACAGCTCTGTACTGCTATATCACAGTAATTCTATGGGCATGGCAACTGTAAAGTCACAGTATTTAGTTGTACTTTTATTCTAATTAACTGTAAAATATATACAGTAAATTACTGTGAAATATTTACAGTAAATTACTGTGAAATATTTACAGTAAATTACTGTGAAATCCATGCAACTAGTAGCCAGTAATTTACTGTAATTTTACAGCCAAACATTTTACAGTGTAGCTGTGGATTTATTCAATACTATAGCTGTGAGCTAAAATTATGGTGATGCAGAGACAACAACCATTACTGTGCAAATACAGTCTATGTACAAATATAAAATATTGCTCATACATCCTTCTAGCCGCATCCCTTGGCACAGGGCATGTGAAAGAACTTCAGAAATATACGTTGAGCTTGCGGCACTGAGAGTATAGATGCATCTCGTGAGACAAACACATGTTTCTGAGGCAGTGCTGTTGGTTATGAGTAACGTTAGCTACAGTAGCAAGCCACACACAGCATGCTTCTACAGTGTTTACGAGCCTCCCTCTGCTCATTCAGACAGAATTTATAAAAAATGTACCCTTGTACTACAGGCTGATATTCAGAGTCACTTTGAAGCTGTTCTTGTTGCATTATCCAATTAACCAGCAACATTCAAGTGATTGCAGTTATCTTACAACATGTTGAGAATAAAGGAGAAAACCTAAATGCTGCCCTACCTATAGCTTCATCAGCGTCTCGATGAATACTCTCCCCAAGTCATTTTGACAAGGTAATTATTCAGAGCACCAGGCAAAGCTTATGACAAACCATTAGTTTATTTGACTTCAGCCCACTACATGTGAAAACATGGCTTTTCTGTGACCTGTTAATGTGGTACAGTTATTAGTCTGGCTTTAGCCCAGCTCTGCACGAACATACTTAATTCATTTCTACACGTAGATCTGCTCACGGTGTGCTGTGTTCAAAGGCAGGGACAATGTGGTTCTAGTTAGGAAGGGAAGCTGGGAGACAAAGAAACAAGAGAAAAGAGAGCGGCCTATGGAAATGTTCCCTTGAATCAACATGTTGGAGCACACTTTACTCGATGATTTTGACATACAGAACTTTAAACAGTATAAAATAAATATCTGCAAATGATAAAGGAGCACTTTGGGGTTTATCAGTCCCGTGTGTGAGTGTGAAGAGTTGAGCGAGGAGAGTGGTCGCTCAGTTTGTTTATGTGTATTTTAATGTATATATGTGTGTCGTAATGCGAATTTAGAGGTGGAACTAAAGCATTTAGTCATATGTTTGTCTGCCATGCAACCATGCGTCTGCAAGGGGCGTGGTGGGGGTTGGGGAGGTAAGTGACAGTGGTTTCTTGGGCGTGTTTTTAGGACGAGGATGTATAAATATCCGTGAAAAGCCACATTTATAGATCCAGCCAACCAGTTAACCAACCAGCCAACCAGTCACACACAGTGCCAGACATTCCACAACCCTCATTTCCCCTCACATTTCCTCTGTTTTCTCTTTTACTAGAAACAGCAAATCGCTTTGATTTTACATCAACTTGTTATCTGCTCCATTAACAAGCAAATGAAAAACATTACAAGCTGTAGTTGCTGGCTCTCCATTACATATGCTCTTTGAAGTACATGTTTTCTCATAAAAAAACAACAACATCCTTCTTAATAAATCATATAGCGGCAGTCAAATGAAAGTCATAATATGAAGCTTGTGCCACTTCGTTGTCAAAGGAACAACTTACTTTCTATTCAGGCTAAGCAGTTACATAAGGCCCCGTCATATATGTTTAACATAATAGAAAATAATAGCCCATAGCTTAGAAGAACACAACACAAGTAGAAAAATATGCGTACAACTTTCTGTAGGTCACTGGTGTAAAATCAGCCCTCAGTCCACATTACCATATTTTGAGTTAAAGCAGACCAAGCACACCAGTCAGTCAACCATTCTGCTTTGCCATGCAGACTTTCCATCTGTACATTCTCCCCTATCTGACAGACATACATGGAGCAGGAAGGGTAGGATGTTCGCTCAAGAGCAACGATGGTTTTCACGGTCACAGACCACTGCACAGGACCCCATAAATGTCATTCTGCCTGGTGGGAGGAGGGGACGAAGACGGGGAACTAAAAGCAGGATCACCCCTGCGATAATGGGTTCCACAGCCGCTGCACTGTAACCACCTGCAGGTTCCAATCAAATCCCACCATCCCTTACCCCAACATTGGTGTCATAAACAGAGATTGAACTGTGAATGTCTGGCGCTCAAACCAACATGCCCTCACACTTAGCATTTCTGATGCAGGGTTTGTGGTGGAGTTACTTCCAAGGCAAGGCTCCTCAGGAGGAGTACAGTTCCAAACCACATCGGTGTCGCACAACCATATTGTGGACAGCCTGATCCTGGTTAGTGTTGGACATAATTACAGCTAGCAGCAATCAGACAGAGTAGGGAACCTCTGTAAGATAACCCGGTTCTGGTATCGGAGGAATTGGGGTTTTCCTTTTGGAAACGTCAAGGTCGGTTCGTGTTTCTGTTTGTGGAGATGTCTCGTTAGTGAGCAACACAGTAGGGGTAATCAAAACTCATATTTCTATGTGATTTATGGCCACTTTGAATCTGTTTGGCATGGGCAAGCATGCATCACAATAGTGGAAGTATATGAGAAGGCCTAGAGTTGTTTTATCAAAGGAAATTATGTGTTCGGTGAAAATAAATATTTTATTTCATAGTGAATTGTCTGGGGTTTCAGTGTGATGACATTGTGCAGTTGAAATTGGCTGGTAGGGTAAAAAAAAGAAGTTTTTCTCAGAAAGACTCACTCATCTGTAGGCAAATATGCATCGGCTGTTATCAGCGAGTGTGCCTTTATGTTTATTTATCTACATCTCAGCCTGACGCTGAGCATTAAACCACAGCGATTATAATCAGAGGTGCTAATGGTTACTGATACACAGCTCTTTTAGCAACCTGCTCTGTACACACACAAAAACAAACACTTTGAGAAACACACACATACACACATGCAGCAACATATACACACACAGAGTCTGGCAGGGCTAATCCAAACAGCAGGGCTGCTCACTTGGCTTCCTCGGGTGAAGCTGGTGTCAGTGGCCTGCTGCCCCGAGGGCAACAGCCTATCTTTCTGCCTGCAGGGCCTGACCGGACCTCCAAGCCCCGGGGGCATGCTCCTCTCCTCCATACCCAGCCACCAGCCTCTTTCTGCTGCATTATTGATGAGCTTCTCTGCTCGGCTGCCTGTACTGTGGAAGAATTTTGCTGTAACATACTCTAGCTAGAAAAAGTTGATATTTATTTGGGGAATTATACATAGGAACTACAGCAGCGTATGAATGTATGGATGGAAGGAAGGAAGGATGGATGGTTAAGAAAGCAAATCTAAATAAGAAAGCATGTGTGATTTTGGCCCCTGCTCTCTGCCCATTAGGCTGGTTTAGTAAAACAGTGTGTGGCGTGAAATCAAACTGTGGGTCATGGATGGAAAAGGCTGATATGCAGCCTGCCTCCTTTTCTAACACCACTCATGAGTACTTGAACACTTAAAGAAAACGTCAGCTCCATATCACCACAACCATATCCAGAGGGAAGAAGAAAAACTTCAAAAGGAATTTCAAAGGAAACTTTGTACTTAAGTCTGCATCCTGTGTGGGATGGAAATTGAAAGAGAAGTGTATTCTGCAGTGTACAGGTACTCTAAACTGGTCTGAGAAATTGAACTTGTAAATGCATGTAGGAAAGATGACGTGTGAGGGTTTTGTCTGAGAGAAAGTTAACTTCCAGCCAAAAAAAACTGCAACCCTGGGAGCCTTTAACTGGCAGGGATACCATAAACCCTCCTTTTTAAAAGCCATAAATCAACGAGAGTAGACTGTACTTTTCAAATAAATACCGGACTCAGGAGATGCGGGAGCAGGGTGGGGGATAAGGGGCAGTTAAGTGCTGGCAGAGGAGTGTGGCTGTGACGACATCATGGTATGAAGTAGAAAAATCACCTACAATCATTTGAAACCTTTGAATGCTCTATTATTTTATTTTAGGGTTAAGATGTGGAGTTCACACATTATTTCAATTCCCAGTGATCTGAATGTTAGGGGAGTTGGTCCTGTCAGGGGGCAGCTTTACACAATGTTTACAGGTTAATCATTTATCTAAATGAATGAAACCTTGTTTTGGTATCATACCCACATTTCTCAATGTAGATAAAGGTTCTCAGACATACAAACTCCATTTGTGAACTCTTTGCTTTTCTGATGATTTGTAAGGTGGGTATGCAGCAATTCTCTTGTTACTTTAAACAATATAATATGCCGGATATTTGGCAAGTCACTCAGTGGCAATAAAAGTGTGTTCAGTAGCCTATATTAATTATTGTTATCAAATAAAAACCGAAGTTTAGGGTATAGCCCACTCCTATTATTTTATCATTTGACAACTCGACTGAGCATTCAAATAGTAAAAAGAACCGTAAGGAACCTCTGTTTACTTTTCCTAATTAATATAATTTGATTTGACCTTTTATATCCATTTATTTAAGGGTATCTTGGTCTTTTCACCTTCTTTGAGTCTAAATGTTACCTTTGTGCTCCATGTAAACCCCTAACTGTCTGGATGAGGCAATGTGTAAACTGTCTTCACTCTAGAGACCACACGCTCAAACTCACAAAACCAGTCAAATTACAGAGGGGTTTCCCTTTTGAAATGAGGGATAGCTTATCAGCAGGGGGTCAGTTAAGATCAGAGGTAAATGGGCAGCAAGCAGGGGGTACCACTCCAGGCAAATAGAAGACACTTTAAAAAACACTAGCGCAAGGTCTAATCTGATATAGATGGAGGTAAGAGGAGAAGGGAGGAAGGAAGAAAGTGTGCAAATCAGTTGGGTTAAGAAGCGTAAGAGAGCAACAAATATGAAAGAGAAAAACAGAAGACGCAGCAGGGAGGAGGATTAAGTAACATGAGAAGGAATAAAAGTCAGAAGACACGAGAGAATTTCACCGTAATACATTCCTCTGCTGTTTTGCTTCTTACAGTCTGTGAGATTATGGTTAAATGACAACAGCAGCCAAGCTCTCTATAACCTGATTTGTAGTGAAGGGAAGTGGGTTTTTTCTGTGCACAAGGCCCAGCGTTGCATTCTGCAGTTAGCTTCAGCCAAGCTTGGCTAATGCTGCCTGTCTTTGTGATTCCTGGTGCTGTTTGTGGGCAGAGAGCCTGGAGACTGGAGCTGTCAGGGCCTAGCCTGAGACGCCAGCTCGCTCCCCTTCTCTCGCCCACCCGCAATTTCTCTGGCTCCCTCCATCCCCCCCTCTCCACCAACCCCTGCCGCTGCCTCAGCTTCCCCAGTCCGCAGGCCAGCACGGCTCCTACAAACCGCTGTTTTGACAAGTGCTTTAAACATAATGTCACAGGGAACCCCCCGGCCTGCCAAAAATGCTAACTAACCATAACACTAATTAGTCAGTGGGAGAATGGGTTTGGAAATGGTAGCTTGAACAGTGAGCGGTGCTTGTGGCGGCCATTGTGGGGAGAATTGGACCCCATCCTGATTGACTGAGGGAAAAGAGGCCAAGATGAGAGAGAGGGGAAGGGAGGTAGATGGAGGGCCAGGGTGGAATTTCAGGGACTCGATTTCCCTCATTCAAAGATGTCAGGGTGAACAACAGGCCTTTCAAGGGGTGGGCTCAGTTATGCACGGTCTGTCCCTGGTGTGCTCCCCTCCCACTTATCTCCGATAGCATCAGTGTCAGCGGGGTAACGTCTCCCATAACCTTTTAATGGTTTCATCGCCCATGTCCCCAAGACATTTTAGAACGCAAATAAAGTTATTTCTCTTGTTACTCAGAGGTTTCTCTTTTCCTGTGGGTGTTGACTCAGTAGGCCCTTTTGCACAAAAGATTAGAACATGGATAAAGTATTAACATTGTTGAATCATAAGAATATTGTCGAAAAATATCCATGTATTCATGTCATTTGGATGGCTGTTAGTTTTGCCGATAAAAGTTACAAGTATTTGCGAAACTTGGTAATATGTACAGAGAATCAAGGAAATAGTTGTACTTATTGTTTTCCCCCGGATGATATGTACAACAAGCAGTAAATATTTCCTAGAAAAAGAGCAATTGTAAAAGATGCGCAGACAAGAGGAGTAAGGAGAGTGCCCTGCAGCTGCTAAAAACAGCAAACACATGCAGTCAGTAGAGTATGACAGTCTGAGTGGCCTGACCCCATCTCTGAGCAGTTAAATTATGTCTCCAAGATTTCAAAATGCTGTGTGGCTTACCAAAAGAAATTTCCGCTGCAAGTCATCTTTATGGGCACACTGAGCCTATTTGCTTGGATTGCCTTAGTGCAGTGAGGGAGGTCACAGACAGGAAACAATGCAGTCAATTAATTCATATTTATCACACATTATTAAGCCAAGAATAAATTAGATCTTGAAGATACATTTCTGCGAGAAAATGTATGTTAAAATACCAAAGATCAATAAACAATCTTAAAGAATATTTACAGATAAGGACATTATATCTAGGAGTTCAAAAACCCCGGAAGTACACCTACATGTAAGGATACAGATGTGTGGTTCTTTCACAAATTATTCATCATAATTAAACCTTTTAGAGAAAAATCAAGCAAGGAATATTATGTGTTTAATGTTTAAAGCTGTGGGAGGTTTCGTGCTAATGGTTTGGTTAAATATGCAACCGCTACCGGAGTTTATTGTTAATGGCATGAGCTTGGTCTTTAAAGGGAGCCACAGCGCAATCCTGTTACTCATCCAAAGGGCCGATCAGTGTTTCTTCCTGACTGTGAATTGGAATATTCAAATCTTCAAATAAACTGTCCCAATCAAAGGCGCCTGAGTCATTTGTGCAAGGAGAGGGAACAGCTAAGCTAAAGTTTATTTGGAAAATGAAAAAAGAACCTGGAAACTGTGAGCAGTGTTGAACTGATATACATATAAATTATAATTAATACACAATAACCTACACTATCACAAATCTGAAGCAGACATTACTTTGCTCATTTATGGTAGACATGCATAAACCATTAATTCCATTAGTTTGCAAACTATGCTTGAGCTTGAGTGTCTTGAATATGTATGTGTTTAACTGAGAAGTAAGAGGCGTGTGGCGCAGTGGAAAGAGCGTTAGTGTTTGGAGCAAGGGAGCACAGGTTCAAACCCCACTGCAGTCAGCATGTTGTTGTGTCCCTGGGCAAGACACTTCACCCCAAATTGCTCCTGTGGGGATTGCCCACAGTATTGAGTATGTGAGTCGCTTTGGCTAAAAGCGTCTAACAAGTAACATATATGTAAAATAGAGTTATCACGTCCTGATTCAGAGTCAATCGAAAACTATGTTGTCAAATTGTCATTATGATGTGAGATCATTGTTTTTTTTATCCTTAAAATTAAATTAGGTTTAACTAAGGTAGGGAACAGCATAATAAAAGCCACAAACGGCAAAAGAACAGGCAAGGTATAAGGTAAATGTGACCTGGATTTATTGATGTTGTTTGTGCTTCTTGATAATGTAATAGTAATTCATTATTAAGTAATAATCATAAATTATGGTATTATTAAACCTTTAAGCAATCGAGATAAGGAGGGTTGCTGCTCCAGATAAGTTACTTACTGCCAGATTGCAGGACTACTACAGAGTCTCTGACATACCACTTTCCTAATTTTAAGCTACCATAGGTCAGCCCAGCACTTGTTCTAAGGTCATGTCTTCAGCAACAATCTTTCAGGACATGACTGCAGGCATCACTTCCTTTAAGCTGAGAAACAACCCACCATGTTGTTTCCTCCGTAACTTGAACCACATGAGAATGGAACTGAAGGATCAAGTATGGCTAAGGGTCATCCCCACAGTGCCTTATTAGTGGAAAAAGGTCATTAGTGCAACAAAGAAAAGCTTTAGTGTCAGCAACGAAACTCGAAAAGAGACACTGAGATTGGAGCAAAGTTACATCATTGTACAGGCTTAAAGCATTAGACTGGATTCTTTCTCAAGAGTGCAAGGTGCCTCTGAATCCATCGTCTAGCATGAGCAAGGACCACAAAACATTTCCAGCTAACAAAGCAACTTAATGTGTTGGTGTATGTCTGTATGTTTTGATATCATGATGATGATTTAAACAAAGATATGGAACATATTATTTAGCCTGTGTTTTAATATGAATCAGCAAAGAAAGCCTGACAAAGCTTCAACTTCTGAGAAGCTTTCTTTACCCTCGAAGTAGTATCTAGGGACATTTGTTAGCACATCCATGGGTGCAATACAAACAGGAACAGCTAACAGCTAATTCAACACAATTTAATCATGCAAATGGGCCAAAATGTTACCAAACATGACGTTAGACCATCAATATACACACTAATGCAGATTTGCATTTATATTCAGAAACACATGCACATAGAATGCCACAGTGACGCATCCTAAAACCCGGAAGTAAGTTAGCATTTTACCACTTCCGGTTCCTCATCATAAATCTAATCGACAGATTTATGATCGATAGATTTATGATTTGAAAATTATAAAAGTAGGGTAGACATGTGAATATTATCCGGCTGAACAAAACGTGATCTGTCTCTTCAATTTGTGTCAACCACCACAGACCTTATTTCGAGCTATTTTCCAAAATATTCTATGGAGAAATTGCTTTGGTTTTTGTCAAAGGAACCGGAAGGAGTTTACTTCCGGGTAAGTAGAATATATGTCAGGCTGAGATTTAATGATCCCTGTGGGGAAATTAAGTATACATGTGTACACATACAGGCATGTATAAACAGACACACACACACACACATTTCTATTTGCCTCCTTTTGATCCAGTGGCCTAACAGATGCCTCTGTGTCCTTCTCTCAGCAAAGCCAGTTTATACAGCCTCTGATTTATGAGGCTGATGCATGCAGCCAAAACAACGCCTCTGACCTCTTTTCCCACAGTTCTCTGCTCTTCTGTATATCAGGAGACGCTGAGTAGACAATATTTGTCATAGTTGGTGTAATAACAGTAGACCTGTGTCAAACCTGTGTTTGCCAAAACCCTTTGGAGACTGTTTTGGCATACACTATGGGGCAATATGTTATGCGTATGCGTACCACAACATAAACAGAGCCAGAAAGTTTAGATGAGTTTAAGATATAAATTACCAGGCACAATTGTAATTGCCCTGCTGCAGTAAATTATATATATCTAAGAAAATACTACTTCATGATATGAGGGAATTGGTCTGCGAGGGAGACTGGAGCAGATTCTGAAAGAGGGATGGATGCTGTACAGGATGGGCCTGAGAGTACAAGGTTAAGACAGGCAACGACTAAAAGCAGAGACAGGTCCCTTATTAGGTTGAACATTAGATTGATTGAAACTCAGAAGGTGAGCCTGTTTAATGACAAATGGAATAGGGGACTAAATGCAGAGACTGTAAAAGGTGTTTAAAACAAAAGTCATACAACCTGGTAACATTAGGGAGTACGATTATTGTTGAGCAAACAGATCCCAGGATTAACAGGCCGGCTGAATATTAATAATATTAGATTATTAGCTAAGCAGACCAAAGCAACTTAAACTCAAACTGGTGGAAGTCTGTCCCCATACTGTACATACTTGGATTACATGCATTATTTAACAAATTACAGATGAACAGAGGGGGATTTGTGATTTATTTGGCTTCTAATATTTGAGAGGTTTTTATTATAGAGAAAATCTTTGTGGTCATATGAGTAAATTAAACTATTACATTTCTCCACATTGGCTTTAATTTTTGATAGAAAGCAGAGAACAGTTTACACTAAAAAAAAGTAAATGTATTTCAATTTAAGAAATGTAATTGTAATCTGTAACGTTGAGTTTTCTGAAGTTTTCTTCAACTTTTGTCCAGTAAAACTCCAGATTGTTGATCCATGTGTTTTGACTTATTGTAAGAGAGAACTCTCACAACACCAATGGAATAATAAATCCCTTGCTATGATGGACACTGTTTGTAGTTCAGAGGGTGCTGCCGAGCCAAGGCTGAGTGATCTGGGCTACAGTTTGCTGGAGAGCCTCTTGGGTTCACAGTGTTTTCTGATGTTGGCCGAACAGAAAAGTTATGAAGGCAAACAAAAGACCTCAGAGGGATTTTGCATCATCGAGATGGGTGTGAAGGGTCATCGGGGGTCATGCAGACCCCTTAACTCCCTCCCGGTGATTCACATTTTAAATGTCCACACCTTCCACTCACTCACTTCTTTTTCTTCTGATTTATTGCCATAGTTTCCCCTTGTGGCAGATTATTTCCATCTCCGTCTCCAGTGCCATTTACTTTCAGACTATCTATGTGTAAACACACGCACTTGTGCTCTATGTGTCCACAATTATACACTGCTAAACATTACAGAATCGCATCAAGACCCTTATCGGAAACACATGTCCTGGGCGGAACTTCCTTAGATCCCCAAATTAATACCGAAACAAATCCAAATATTATGTTCTCTGTTATGAGCGCTGAAAAGCTAATGAAAAACAACAGCAAAAAGGAAAAGCGTCTCAATTCTGTTTCCTCAATCTTGCCAACAGCTGGGAAACAAAAATCGACCCCGCGTCACCTCAATTTCTCCCCTCAAAGAGTGAGGAGATTTAGCAGAATTAATGGAAATTACATGTTGAATTAAAAGCCCATTTAATCTTGAAAAAGAGGGGCTATGACAAAGACTAAATATGATGCAGTGCCAACAAAAGCTCTGTTGGCTTAACTACCCCTGCCACCCTGCAAAATGTTACCACTTTTATTACGTTCTTTTTCCAGTAAAATTGCTTTTTTTCCCCTCCCCTCAGCTTTTCTCAACTTTTCTTCTAATGGATGTCATTTGTCAAAAGGGGGAGATAAACACACTTTCAGCTAAGAAGACACTTTTTTTCTCCCCCTGAACTTTTTGGACTATGGTTGTTAACTCTTCTATTTTCACATAATGATTCTTAATTCAAGTTTCTCGGTACACAATCTCCCAGTGACGCTCTTGGGCTGCTGTCCACAATGACAGTCTGTTGTATATCTTACTGTTCACCCTGCACTCATGCAGTAGTCACACACACAAACACACTCACTCCATCATACTATGCAGACACATGTACACTGACAGTGAGCCACATTCACACACATACATCATTTTAACATGCTGACCCACACACACACACACACACACACACACACACACACACACACACACACACAGACACACACACACACACACACACACACACACACACACACACACACACACACACACACACACACACACACACACACACACACACACACACACACACACACACACACACACACACACACAGTGAACTGTGCTTGACTTGTGCAATCTGTTCCATTGGAAGGCCCACACCTCATGTTACAGTCAATTATGAATCTCAAAGTGTGTTTACATTCTGTCGTTAAAACCAATGTAAGGTGATACTTAGATTAATTGTCATGTCTACATCTTAACCCAGTTAGATTGTATTAAAGATAACTAGATTAGGAGCAAGGTTCTTTTGAAAAACTTTTTTCCTGTTGATTATTTAATTTGTTTGCCATGTGGTGTTTTGATTCTGCATTCTCATCACATGACGTTAACCAGACGCAAGGCGATGTGTTTTACAAAAAAGCGGAATGGCTCGAGGAAAAGTAAGCGATAGACAAACAGCTGTTGCAACATTGACATAGTAGAGCTGGTGTTCATTCACAAATTAATCTGAGCAACAAATACTAATAAAGTCACTCAATTTCCTCATTACATGTACTGTATAATTAGCCTGCAGGCTTGCACACATTCTCAAACTTTCACTGGAAGTACCTCGCGCCTGATGGAAACATGGGATACTGGGGAAGCAATGGTGTCAAGTAGCTTAGAAAATCAATTCAAGTAATTAAGAGGTAATTTAATTTTATTCAACTGTACACTCATTTCAGAAAGAACTTTAAATATACTTATTTTGAGAACTTTGGTTACCAATTACTGATTGGTCTCTAAAATGCAACTAGTTGTAGTCGACTGTTGCACCCAAAATTATAGTTCACATTGTTGTTACACTTGTACTTCTATTCAAAACTCATAGATAACACTTTTCCTCAAGTAAACTTTCACAACATACTTGTGACAGTGCAGAATAGATGCTTTAATTTAACCTAGGTATTCCAAATGTGTTTTTAAACATTTGAGCTGTTATGTACAAAAAAGCATCACAATGTAAATCAGCTCCCTGTGACCTGCAGTACAACTCTGCAAATGCATGGGCTGCTCTTCCCCCCCCCCTCAGGATTTCAGTATGAGCAGAAATGTAGCGAGTTGAAGAGGCCTCTCTCCTCCTACGTAGTCTGGCTAAAACCGCCAGAGACAAGTCGGTTAATGATCTGAAATTCTGGAGGGTACATCCATCTTTCACTCTCCAAGTTTTTTCTCTCTTCCGCACTTCTTTTGCCCTTGTTTGCAGCAGACTTGTGTCTCTTCCAATCTCACATTTTCTTCGCATTTGGAAGTGTCAGGTTTTGGGTCACTGCCCGTGGCACTGCGTTGAACATGTCAACTTGAGCTGTGCTGTGCATAATGTCAGCATCAGAAAGAGGGAGACATTTGTAGTGCTTGGAGGGAAATGTAAGTAGTTTCTTACATGTGTATCTGTATTTAGAACAGTTTGCTTAAACTCAACCTTTGCAACTCATCTCTGACCAAATAACTAAAAAGGAAGACAGTAAAAGGCAAAGAGCTAACAAAATGTGGACAGTTTTCCCTCCACTTCTTTCAAGCAAAAACTCCTAAATAATAAAAGTGCAAATTGTCAATGGTTATTCTCTTGGTCAATAATGTTATCTCAAAATATTTCTAAAAGTTTGTATTTCTGCAACATGTTTGGAGTACCACATATTCAGCAAATCTTCCAGTAGTGCTATAAAAGTTGCATTTTTAATGAGATAGAGTCGACTGTAGAGTTATGTGTCCACTATATGGCTGTGGGGCATGAGGGGGTGTTTGAAACTGTCTTTAAGTGCCAGACTTTTTATACTCTGAGTTCAGCTATACATTTGCTGTGTGGGTGGAGCAGGTTAACAACTTCATCAAGTCAGACAGTGTCAAGAATGTGAATCACAGGACAGGAAAAGTTGAGGAAATTACACAAATCTCAGTTATATTATTGCAAAGAAAATATTTTTTTCATTGTACCTTCCTGTTGATGATGCTTACTAAGTCAATTGTTTTGTGCTGGAGACAGATTTCTTATAACCCTTGTCATGGTACGACGTGACAGAAAAGACAGTGTTAAATGGTAAAATGTAGGATTTGTTAAGAAACCCTGAATTATTTTTAAACTTTGCATTTCCAATGTTGGTTGGCAAGCTCCAGTAACCCTGTTGTGACATTAGATTGTATACTGCTATCTATTTGCTATAACACATAAATTCCACCTTATTTGTGGTCTAATTACATCAAAGATACATTTCAAAGTCACTCAAATAATCAATCAAAATCATCTGCAGAATATTTAAACAGTTAAAAAGGCATCTGTTGTTCATATTTTATAACAAAACCTCTGTATTTCTTACTCACGCAAACATGAACTACACTTCAAAATGTTTCTTGTTTCGATAATTCAGGTAGTCAGTCTCTCAGTGGAATAAGACACCCCCCCAATATAAAAAAACACAGTTTCTACTTCGCCTCCGTAGTCACCCTGTGACTCAGTCATCTCAGTAAATCCAGTCTGTCCAATCGATTAGCCACCCCTCTCTAAGAGCCTCCCTAATGTTGGAGCTCTGAGAGGCCACTGTGCTTTCCACCTGTTCGGTGCAGATATGCCGCCATGACAATTGTTAGAGAGAATGCAAAGACGTCCATCAGAAACCGTCATGTGATAATGTGCGAAAGTTTTAATGAATTCACCCTAATGGCTTTCTTTTGCTCCCCAATTGCTGAGTTCTGTGGGTTCTGATGGCGAATAGTTCATGGTAGCACACTGAGGAGACCAGCAGCCGTCTGTTAAGCCCAGCAGCTCTGAAACACTCTGATAAGACTGTGGAAGTCACCGAGCTACCACAACAGCTTACTAATTGAGGCCTGTGTCTCTTCCTCAGCTTTACTCCCAATTGTGAGGAGCATCCCTTTTGTTTTTATTGGCTGGAAACTGCTGTTATTTTGCCTCTGTTAGAAAGTTGTCACAATGTAGAGGTGACTTTATACATGAAGTATGCCTTCTTTTGAAAACAGTCACGGCACTACAATTGCATTTTTTCAAAACTGAGAAGATTAAGCCTTTCAATAAATGTTAGTTAAGTGCATGCACAAAGGGCTACATAATTAAGTAATGGACACACGTTTTTTGTGTAAAACCAGTTAGTTCAGGACCTTGCCAAGATGTCAATTAACATAACAGATGAGAAACATCTTTGTTAACACAGAGAAAGAAACCCATTAGCTTTGTATCAAATCCTGACATCTTGGCCACTATAGATCGTTTGGGCATAAAGCTAATATGCATTACACGAGACTCTGTCAGGAATCCATGAAGTGAATTAGTCCTAACAGGTCGGCTTGGCAGCTGCCAAGGCCTGGCAAGATGGCAAAAAGCTGTGTGTGTAATGTGTTCTGAAGACGGAGACTAACGGTTGTTTTCAATTAAAACAAATCAAAAATGTAGAATTTGGATTTACCTTAGGATTTTAAGTGTATTTGGCGCATTGTTTATGTATATTTTGACGTATACATTAGCAGTAGTAAAATAATCTTTGAGCAATTTCTGTTAAGTGTCATTAGGATTGTTGAGCTGCAATCAAATATGTCATGCTTTTTCAACAACAGAGACAAAAAACTTTAAATGAGAAAAACTCAATCATGAATTCAGCTGCATACCACAGTAAAGGTGATCACAGCTACAAGAAAGACTAAGGAATGGCAGGTGATGAGCTGGAATCTAATGCAGGTTAGTATTTTATTAGTCAGAAGGGACATTGACATGAGGAACAGTGTGTATAGTATATGCAGTGTAAGCCACGCATAGAATCCTATTAGCAATACACTGCTCTCTTAAAACTGCGGAGTCCAGATGTCTTCACTGCAGTAATGCTTGGAAACATCCATGGTAGAAAAGTCCAAAAACATCTGACAAATGACCCAAAGGAGTCACAGAAATATATTAGAATGGAAACCAGGAACACTGAGCTAGTTGATGTAAAAGCAGGCTTATGATTGGCAAGTGGAGATCAGACTCCCACGGTGTTTGAGAGGGAGGTAAAAATAGTCGTATCATCTGCAAAATCCCTAAAAATGCTGTGTTTTTTTCAATTGCATAAATGTTTGTACTGTAGGGATGACTGAAAAAGAAAATGTAATTTAAATGTAATTTAGTCATATAATTATGATTTAAAAACATTCAATATGATATCCATAACAGTGCCTTCAGGGCCCTTGCAATTAATCGTTAACATTACAAAAATGTACCTTTCTAATTCAAAATATGTTTCTTAATGGAGGACTTCGCTATTTGAATACATTTTAAGCATTTATATGATGTTCTAAACCTTAGTTAAGCCTCAAATACTGAAGTAGAGGTTTAACATTTTGGACATACTGCATATCGCTGCAGAGATTGCATTTTATAATCTTTATGAATTGCTTTCTTACACTAGGAGATTATGATGTGCAGCTGTTGCCTTGGTTTTCTTTGTTGACCTTTCTTTGAAAAGTGCTGTCAAAATATTAACATATCATACTATAATAAAAAAAGAAATTCATTCACAAGGCCCGTCAAGGGTGCAGCCCGTTTTATAAACAACTAATTCTGACTTTAAAAGCTTACAGATTGGTGTTCTTTGGAGGGTGAATTTAAATAAAATGATCTTCTGTATTTTCCAAAAAAAAGGTGCTGTACAAACCCAGAGCGCTGTTTTAAAATGCCAAGAGGATTAATGGCTATGATAAGTGGGGTTGGTGTATTAAGCTGAGTCCTTTGAGTGCTGCCATTTCTATTTCAGCTATAATTTGTGGAACATGGATTTAAAGTATTACAAAGACAAAAAGAGTAAAGGCAGGAGAGACAGAGAGAGGGGACTGGGTCAGAGACTGTGTTTTATAGTATAAGAAAACAGTGCAAAGGTTCCAGCCTCTCTGTGCTCGTTGTGCCTGGATGCCGGGGAACAACAGTGAACACAGGCAGACATTCACACACGCACACTGGGACTTTTTCTGCATGACTGGAGGTACATGTCGCGAGCTGCAGCGGGGGCAGAGGGCAGATGGTGTTATTGAGGTGGGAGGGTAAAATGTAGAAAGGTAGACAAGCTCTGTGTGTGTGGTTGTGTGTTTGTGTTCATAGAAGGCTCTTGGAGCTGTTTGCACTTTTTCCATGTTGAAGGTAAAATACAGTTACAATGACTACAACATTTGGTTTACTAATAGTGATGGGACTGGTATCTAACTTGTCTCATGAACCATGGTTTCTGCTTTATTCCTTCATGATTTTGTCAAATAAAATGTGTACTGCTATAACTCTATGTCAACCATTCACTTAGAGATACAAATCTTTTAGGAATATTTTCACACTTTTGGAGAGGTTAGTTCATAATCTTGACAACACAAGATAATGTGGTTTCTCTATACTCCTCAGCACTGTCAAGAAAATCATTGAAATTGTCTCAAATTAAGATTAAAACATGTTTAAGCCTAAACGTGAAAAACTCATACGGGAATAAAAAGGATGTGGGATAAATGGTAGGATGTCTCCATCTAGTGTTCATTGCTTTCTTTTTTAGAAAGTACAAAGTACTTTTGTATTGCTTTTTTATCACTAGCACCATTATAATGAATACCAAATTCCTGCTTGAAAAGTAAAAGTGCATACATTTTATTTACATTTTGGAGGGAAAATTGTCCAGACAAACAAAAAAAATGATTATGCTACTAGGATTTTATTTAAGATATAATTAAGACCCAGTGAAGTTAGGTTTATTTAAGTCACTAGAGACAGCCGTTGTTATCTTCCTCTCAGCATAAAGCATAAGCAATACTGTGTGGTTCACCTTTTTAGTCTCCTCATGTTATTTTTACGCACACTTGATACCAGCAAGCAGAAGACCCAAGATCACACATCAGAACGCAAAGAGAAAGTAAAAGTATTTACTTGAATTGGGGCACAGTTCTAGACAGATAATCATTCCAGCAAGTAAAGGTATCCTAAACGTGATACTGACACATGATCAAAAAACTAATGGGAATAACACTTCAACGTTGACAAAAACTGAAAAGACAAAATGCCACAGATAAAGGGGCGCCAACAGACTACTGTAAATAAACGAGGGGGTTACACCCATTGCCCCTTCATTAAAGCACGGTTAATGGTTCCTAATGATGAATAAGTCCATATTGCTATTACACCGTGCCTTTTGAGAAAATAGAAGCAAAAAGCAGTAGAAACTGGGAAATATGATACAATTCCAAAACAAAAATGTATTTCAAAAACTCGGAAAAGTCCAAATTCATTCTTTGTCATTGAAAATCTATATCCTATAGCAAATCTATATCCTTATCCTCCTCCATTGACAACATGTCCTTATTCATTGACTGAGAATGTGCTGGCATCTGTAAACCATTTTCTTTCTACTTCTTTCTTTCCCAACTCCCACAGTTTAGTAAGAATCCGAGTCCCATTTTTGGCTGTAACCAGGAGATAGTTGTTGTTGTCTGGGTATTTTTTTTAAATTGTACCAGCCATAAACCAGAGACTGGCACAACCGAGGTACCGAACGAGCACCAGCAGGTAGAGGCATTCCCTTTCATCTTCATTGAGTACCATGATGCTCTCCCAACCTGTAAGTATTGCTCCATCTACATCCAATGGACTGGGGTTCTCCAGCATCATGTACGCAATTGTTATTGCCAGTTCAAATACATAGCAATCATTCATGAGGAAAGAAAAGTCCAGCACGCCTGACACCTCATGACGACCGTTTCCTACAGGTGTCACAATGATGTTTGTGTCTCCATGTATTATTCCTATGAAAAAATAGAATACACTTTGTGTCATTGAATGTACTGTTGTGGAGGAACGGTACACTCATTTAAACAAATGCACCTTTTTCATAGAGGGAAACAAGCAATTGATATCTGTTACCATAGTGTGTAGAGGTACTGGCTCTGTTTTATCTCTTTTGGATTTGCTCTGATCAATTCGACTTTAGGAGCATTGGAAGATAAATTGGCCACCCTTATAGACATAATTGTGTGAAACAAATTGCATGGTAATCGGACCAATGGCTGAGCAATTTCAATCACAACTGCAAATTTCAACTTTGGTATTGCTAGAGATAAAAGAGGAGGTCAGGAGACCCGAGACAGAAGGACTCATCCTTTGGGGATCTGTAGAAAATATGACCTTACCCTGTCGAGGAGTTGTGGAGATATTTCACTATGAACAAATGTTGTGGACCAATAGAGGGACAGTAATACTCAATACAGCAGTTTTAAGGTAATTGGAAGATTGTGGTTAAAATAATGGTGAAATGGTGACAACATATAAATTATTGCACATGGACCATAGACTGCACGTTGTTGTGGCTCCCTGTACAAAGGCCACGCCGCTTCTAGCATTGTCATTGTGGAATTGTCAAATATCATTCTTTAGCATTCTCGACTGGATTAGCATGCACCCTGTTAACAATTACAGGATCATAATTTAACCAAACAAGCAGAATCTTGAACAGAGTGAAATACGTAACCATAGGAATGCAGAACATAACACAGTAGAACATGTATTACCTTTTTGGAAAGTACGTGTGATTTAAACTGTTCCATGACTGCTTTGATCACTGCAGGGGATCTCCATCCATCACTGACAGGCAGCGCTCTATGAGATGGATGTTGGATAAACTCCATTCTTCATCACAATTATTGTGTAAGACATCCAGGTTTGGAGATTCCAGCTTGGAGAAAAATGGCAATGTTTTCAATTGTAACACAAGGCAATTCAAAGTGCTTTACAAAAATTAAAACATTAAGAGCATTAAGAAATAGTGCAGCAGAAACATATTATAAAATGCCCTTTTAAAACACTAATTTAAAAGCAAAAAATAAATAAATGAATAACACAGGTACATGAATAAAAGTACATAAAAAGTAGTAAATCATTTTGTATGCTTTTTTTAATAAAAAAAATGTCCGTCAGTCTGACGGACATTTTAAGTGGACATAGCTAGCGTGTTAGCCAATATGTGTACTATAGCTATACATCAACTATACGGACAATATAATTCGGTCTTTAGCAGACAAAACTTGAAGACACATACAATACAGCACCTTTAGAACAGCTGGATGTGTATTAGAAATATGTGGAAAGATACAAGTTTTACTTTTCCTCTTACTTTTTGCAATGTCTTGTCCATGAAAGCAATTAACCTGCCCACATGATAAAGATCTTGCATAGTGCCTGGAGATTCTGCAAGGGTTTTTCCAGGAAGATAAGTCATCAGCCTCACACAGTAGGTCTGAGCCCCATGTCCGCAGTCTAGTAAGGTAAGGTGGATACACAAACAGGAACATGTTGAGGTAAGTATCATGGCATCATAACTCATGTGTTACCTGATTTAGAATTTTAGAGAATAATCAACATTGTGCATAACAAGATAAAATCATAACAACTCTATCAGCTGATGCCAACAGGCAGGAACAGGGAGACAAAACACTGAGAGCACAGCAGCCAAGGCTACAGGTGCCTGTGCTCAGTGAGGTCAGTACAAACTGATAAACTGGGTCAAAGTTATGGACCTTGGAATATATTTCCCCAACATATATTACTATATACTGTATACATTCATATTAAATTCAAACACTGTATATTCACAAATGTGTTGACTAGGATTCATCCAAATGATTCATATTCAGGTCTAAAAGTTAAAGGTGGGGTATGTAATTTATTTCAGAAACACTTTTTGTTATATTCCATGGAATGCTCTTAACATCCCGATAGTACGGAGCCCCCTAGGGGACATGGAGAAGAAACAAAAAAATAAAAAGATCTCGCAAAACATTATTTATTTATTTTTGTTCTGGATAACTGGATGGCCTACCTGCCTGTCAGCCTTCCATCTGTGCACAAACTTATCTCGTGCCCTCATTGGTCATGTGCGCGTTCGTGTGTGTTGGAGGTCTGAAGGAAGAGGCAGATTTTTTCCGGTTGTGTACTTTCAAATTCTAGCGGACTCGAGCTGGTTTCTCCAAAATTACCTACCCCACCTTTAACTGCTTGTCCTGTTTAGGCTAAATATATAGAGAGAATGGCGGTTCTTCAGAATATATGCATGTTTCTTTGATAAAATTAAATTTTTAATAGTTTACAGCGGTGTTTTTCAACATTTTATTTGATCATTTGTGAATTTATTTTCTTTTTTTCTTTCTCTACTGAATGCCTTCAAGCCATCAGTGCGTTTGACGTCATTTCTAAACCAACCGACATAGCTGGCAGTGTGCCTCCGGTAGCAGGAAATCAAGCAACAATGCACATGCCGCAAGCAAGTAGAAGCAAATACATTTTTTTAAATGGACACCTACCTACCTACATTCATTCATGATGGATGATTTAGACCCATACACTGTGGAAATAATTACAATTGGTTAAATGTAATACAATACAATACTTTTTTAAGGAAATAGGCTAATTTAAGTAAGATGGCACATACTTAATCACGTTGTTAAAGGATTGGGTCCATTTTTTAATTCTTAAGGGCAAAGGCTCCTTCAGACATTAGTTTAACCAACCACCTCTTGCAGCATGTACTTGAGATTCACTCAGTTGTCTTTGTTTTTTATGACTTAAGCAAAGTGACATTTTACTAAAATTGGACTATAGGGATGTTTTTGCTGTTACCTATTTCCTCCATACTCAACAGCTTCCCCGTGGTGGTGGGCAGGGCGGTTTGAGCAGGAACTCCATGCTGGCGTAGAAAGGACAAGGCAAAGGTCTGAACCTCCAGCTGGGTGGCCTTTTTGCTGTCTTCTGAGTTCATGATCTTCAGGACATACTTGGTACCCTCTGTGTCCACAATGAGGAAGTTCTGGTCAATATGACTGCAGGGTGGAGATCTCAGTTATGGTCACTCCATAAAGTTGCACTGTCAGTTCAGTTGCCTGCTGCGGGATGAGCGTTGGCCTTCTTTCTGCACATAAGAGTAAAATAGCAACACAAATGTGTACATGCTTTTGATCACCTGCAAATCTGCCAACGTTCACACCAACACCAGAAACATTTGTTTGAGTTTGTCAGTCATAAGAGGTTCACGCAGGGCCGCCCCTCCCTACACGCAGATCACGCAGACTGCGTGATGTGGCCTCATCTTATGCAAATGCTGCGCAATTATGCGCTCCGCAGTTACCCTGCTGCGAGGCTCCGGTGAACTAACAGTTCACGAGCGTGCTCCACTAGCACACCCCCCCCATACATATTTTACGTATGTATCTATATTACAGAACAACAGTATAATCAACAGTAATACAAAAAGCTGAAGATGTAATAAACTAATAATAATTATTCTAACCTGCTACGCTACGGAGACCTGCTTCCGTGGGGCGATTTCTCCATCGCCCCAGCATAGTACTTCAGTCATACAGTGTACTAGGAAAAGCATATATTTTGCGCAAATTATTTTAAAATAATATTTTACACATATTTCTGGGTGCATTCCATATTTTAAACACACAAATATTGACAATTTATATAAGTAATTATTATTATTATTATTATTATTATTAATAATAATAATAATAATGTTTGTGTGTGGTTTAGGGAGGGCGGTGCCCTATCGCCCTCTTTGGGCCAGCCGCCACTGGTACAGACCCGTGGGGCCTCTCACCTTCCTAGCTAACGGGGAACGTTCCCACAACTTTGGCTAACATTACCTACAGGTTCTAATAATGTTTTAAAGAAACGTTGTAATCTGATGTTCAAAGAACCTTTTTAGGATGTTTATTTTTTCAAATAATGTTCCTATAAGGTTTAAGGTTAACTAAGACATAACGTTTTAACTGCAACATTCAGAGGATGTTTTGAGGATGTTATTAAGGCCTGAGATGACAGAATGTTTTTTTTATAAAACGTTCCTTTAATGTGATATGTTAACAAAGGTGGAACGTTTTGCCTGCAACATTCTAAGGATGTGTTTTGGACGTTGTTGGGGTAACACATTAAAGATGTTCTTTATGAAACGTTCCCTCAATGTTACATGATAACAAATGAAGAACATTCTCCAAGCAACATTCTGACAATGTTTTCAGGATGTTATTCTTTTTTTATAAAAACGTTTCTGTGATGGCAAATATTAACATGGTCAACGTCAGATTTATTTCTAGAGCGCTTTAAAAAACAAACTTGTTGCATTTGTTTTGAAAAGGATGTTTTAAAAAATATGATGTCACCATATTTTCCTTTTGAAAAAAGCAAACAAGCACGTAATTCATGATAAGCTGTAAGCAGATATTACATGTTTGCGGTGGCATGTGTGAGTTCCCAGCTAGACATTTTTGGTTCTCAAAAAATTCTGAGAATGTTACCATTCATTTTTCGAGGAGTGTTTTCAGCGGGACGTTTTATTTTCGTAGGATAACGTTCTGTTAAGCCCGAGAGACCCCGGTACCGGGGCCCTCCTGCAACATCTTGCAGGAAACAGTGTCTGAGGGCATGTTCATTTAATAAACTATGAATGTTTTATATCCATGTAACGTGAAGGAACTCATCTAACTGATCATTTTTATTTATTTTTCAAAAAAAAGCCCACAATGCTAACGCTGAGCCTCTGAACTAGCAACGAGCGAAAAATGCTAACAGATGACTGCACCGAAATTCACTCACAACACCTTATTATTTATATTTGCACATCCAACAACACATCGTTTCACATGGTGAGGAGACACAGAATCTAGGAGTACCCTTCATTATCACTCAATTATACGAACTCTCGGAGATAATAACAAGAACAGACATCAAAACATAAGGCGCTATGTGTGTGTGCTTGCATGCAGGGCTGTGTAATGCATAGTGCAGTAGATCTGCGGTAGTAGTGTTTGTAGTTAGTGCATGCTGCATGCTGCTTCTGCTTGCTACTCTGCTTTCAGCTACTGCCGCCGTCTAGCCCTCCTCGTGGAGGGTGAAAAGAGGAGCCGAGTGTGTAAGTCTCCTTCTGGTGGTACAAAGCCGCTCCACCGCCAAGACTCCTGCAGTGCCTCCTCGTGGCCACACACGGTAACTGGGTACCGTGAGGTCCCAGGCTAAACTGTAGGGGATCTCGGAGCAACAGTTGGCCCCAGAGGCAAGGCGCGCAGGCCCACCGGTGTGTGGACATGCCCTGGCGCCTGCCAACCACTGTCCCAGCTATGGGTAAATAGCAGGGACAGATGGGGCTCATAGCCATGGAAGGCAACCCATCTAGGAGAAGGACACTCTGAACTAAAACCAGGACTGAGAGGAGTTGCACCCCCCAGTCCTTAATCAGCATAGTAAAGCCAACCATGAAGAACAAAGTCATCCCAAATCCTATACTTCCAGCGGCGGGAGTCCGTAGGAACATTGCAGCGGATGGTGGTGCTGGTCCTCCTTCCGGAGGACAACATGACGATAAGACCCTAAACCTGCAAGGAAGGGTCCTGTCCGATCACAGCACCCTGTCCGATGCACTCATGCGTTGTCGGAGAGCATTTGTAATGGGACAGAGCCATAACCTCCCTACGGTCCAGACATCCGGAGGTCGTAGCAGCACGGGGTAGGGTGGAGGAAGCACGCCTCAACTTTGAGCGTGAACCAACCTTGGAGAGACGTGGGGTACTGAACGAAGCCAAACAGTTTCTCTTCAGTACCTACGACACCATCAAAGGGGAACTGATGGAGAGTGTGCGAAGAGTGCAGGCAGCGCAAGGTGAAAGGCAATATGGGGATGCCTGGAGGGTCATCAATGAGATGACTGGGCAGAAGAGGACTAAGGAGGGACAGGTTGAGGGACACAGCCCCGAGGAGAGGGTGACGACCTGGTTCAACCACTTCCAAAGCCTGCTGGGCACAATAGCGGATGGAGCTGAGGAAAGCATACCAGCATTCCTCCAGAACCTGCCCATCGACGTTGGTCCCTGTTGAGAGTTTCATAGTATGTTGAATACTTAAAACGAAAGTTAATTATAATCAAATATAATCAATTATATTCTTGTATAACCCACAATGAAAATGCTTCATATTTTAGGTTTTTCTATATTTACAGCATAAACAAAACACAAGTGGTTTGTTAAGTTGAGTGTAAGACCTATAATGATTTATGCCTTACTCTCTGATAAGAGAGTAGGCAGTTTTTTCCCTCTCCTCTGACAGCAGTTCACAGGGAGGGGGGCTCCTGACTTAAGGAGAAACACATTGAGGCCTCAAAAAGGTGGTTATGTCATAGCCATAGAATATGTCTGGTCATGTCTTTTTTTTTACACAAACATGGGAAGGTGTGTCTTATGCCATAGCCAAGATGTTGGTTGGGAATAGAGGAGGTGTTTTTTTTGGGGGTTTCGATCCGGTTTTTTTAGCATAAAGAGACTGGTTTTTTGAGAGAGCGCGAGAGAGAGGGGGGTTTCCCCTGGTATACTCTCTCCCTGTAGGCTCTGTCCTTCAGAGCTGGGTTAATAGCTCTCGGTAAAGGTTCTCTCAAACTTGGTAAATATCTCTTGATTTTCTTCGTTGAAAGCTGAGTGAATTACTTTGTGAATGAGTGGAATGAATTGAGATGTGTATGTGAGTATTAGTAACCGCCACCTGTGAGGACCTTCCTCCGAATTCATGCGGATAGGAATGGGTTTTTGAATGTTATTCCCGCCGTCTGTGTCGGAAAAAAGGTATGAAATTGATGTGAATTGAGTTGGTGAATGAAAAGTTGAATGTGCTTTTTATTAACACCGGTCTTTTTATGAGAAAATGCCTCTAAATTCTATCGGGAGATTTTAAAATGTCACAACTGAATTGGGCAGTTGAAGTTAAACATTTTGGTAATAAATGTAAGACTGTGAATTAAAGGTCATATTTGAACATGATTACAGCATCATTTTTAGTATGATTATAATGTTGTAAAGAGAGAAGGTAAAAACCCTGTATTAGTTTGGACCTATTTTTCTTCAAATAAACTGATCCTACCTTTTGGACTGGGATAACTTAAAAGACACCTGTGCTCTCCTCTCCTGCTTCAAAGGTAAGACTGCACCCTGCCACACTCACTTTTAGGTAGGAACACACCTCATTTACTGATATCAAAATCCTTCCGGATCGCTTAAACAGATTAAAAAGAGTTGTCTGAATAGAAACAGCAGTTAATTGAACCTGGTTCTTCGGGGAGTTAATAGAGGTGAGATCGTGCTGACCTTGGTGGATCTGAGCCAAGCAGTAAACTTACATAGACTCAATAACTTCGGTCAGGGCGATTAGTAGGTCAGAGTAATTTACCGGAATAAATTATCAGGGCCTCGCCGACTCTAAACATCCCTTCACAGCCAGTGAGCTTGCCAGGGCAAGTCCACAGTAAGAGAGGGCAAAAGTGCTGGGCCGGATGGCATACCCCCGGAGGTCTTAAAGTACTGTGATCTCGATGACCTCATCCTAGACTTTTGCAACCTCGCTCTACTGCACAATATGCAGCCTGATATATGGTCTCTCTCCAACATCATCCCGGTGCCTAAAGCTGGAGACCTCTCAAAGCGAGACAACTACCGAGGCATCAGCCTGACATGTATCACCGCAAAGGTTTACAACCGGATGATACTGAACAGGATACGGCACGCCATCGACTCTCACCTGAGGGAGAACCAGAATGGCTTTCGAGAGGGGAGAACCACCGCAGCCCAGATCTTGGCACTAAGGAGAATGATCGAGGAGGTGAAAAAGGATAACCTGACTGCTGTACTGTGCTTTATCGACTTCAAAAAGGCATTTGACTCGATCCACAGAAGCACAAGGGTGAAGATCCTTGAGGCCTACGGTGTCCCTCCCAACCTACTCCGGGCAATAGAGACCATGTACGCAGGAACAAGGACCAGATGGTGACCCCAGATGGCAACAGCGAGGAGTTTGACATCCTGGCTGGGGTAATGCAAGGGGACACCCAGGCCCCCTTCCTCTTCATCATGGTCCTGGATTATGCACTCAGGAAGGCCATCAGTGGAGGAGAGCAGGATCTTGGCTTCACTCTAACACCAAGGAGGTCGAGATGACACCCCACAGTAGTCCTGACAGACCTGACTATGCGGACGACATCAGCCTGCTCTCCGACAGTGCACAGGAACTCCTGAACAGAGTGGAGTCAGAGTGTGCCAAGGTTGGCCTTAGGCTAAACGCCAAGAAAACTGAGGTTATCACCTATAATATCTTACCGGAACATCCACCTCTGACAACAACAGAAGGCACTGTGCTTAAAGAAGTCAAGGACTTCAAGTACCTGGGCTCATGGGTCAACTCAACTGAGCAAGATCTTAAGGTGAGGAAGGCACTTGCATGGAGGGCCCTGAACGGCATGACCAGTGTATGGAACTCCAACCTCCCCCGTCAAATCAAACTCAGCTTCTTCTATGCAACGGTAGAGTCTGTTCTCCTTTATGGCAGTGAATGCTGGACCCTGAAGCCAACCCTGCAAAAGTCTCTAGACGGATGCTACACCAGAATGTTGCAAGCAGTACTTAACATCAGCAAGAGTGTACATGTAACCAACAAGATCCTGTACGAGGGAATACCAAGGGTGAGCGAGAAAATTGCAGCCAGGAGAATGAGACTAGCAGGACATTGCCAAAGGCATCAAGAGCTGCCAGCCGGCAAATTAGTGCTGTGGGAACCAACACACGGGCATCGGTCACAAGGACATCCCGCACAAACATACGTGGACGTACTCAAGAATGACGCAGGAGCACAAAGTACCAATGAACTGGCCAGATGTATGGAGAACCGGGATGACTGGAAGCAACGATGGAGGGCTCGTCTGAGGACGACCTAGAGAGAGCGCTAGGTCGCCAAAAACGCTAACATGGCTCACCTGTGTGGTAGTCTGGTCAAAAGTGGTCTTCAATGGCATTAAAGGTCACATGTCATGGCCAATTCCACTGATCATAATTCCATTGTTGAGGTCTACTAGAATAGATTTATACTGGGCAATTTTCCAAACTCACATTGTTTTCGCATACAGCATCTCTGTAAACTACGTGTATTCACTCTCTCCACTAAACAGCTCGTTGCAGCTCTTGCCCCCCCCTCCCTGTGAGCCCAGTGTGCTCCGATTGGTCGGGACCAGTCGGGACGTTGTGAATCGCGCTATGCTCCGTGGAGGTGTGATTTCCTTGTTTAGCGATACACAGCGAAACACAGCCAAACTCACCCTGAGCACACACAAAGTCACAGCCGAAGTAAAAACAATAAGTGTGGCTTGATATTGAATAAGAAAAGGGATGATAAACGCTGTGAGAATAGGTCTGCAGAGAGAATTTCGTCGCGATCCCAACTGTCTGTTATCAGCCAGGGAGGAGAGATCAGCAGAGCTGCATGCACTGAGTGTGTGAGGAAATCCGTGGATTGGTCAATTTGGACCAATCAGCGGGGGCTTAACGTAACGGCTCCGCGGACGTAACGTAACGGCTCCACGGATTGGTCCATTTCGTTCCGGGGACGACATGACGTCATGATGTCCCCGGAAGAATCAAATGGACAGTGACGTATCTCCAACGAGGCGTTTTGGGGAGGTATTTTCTGTTTTAGAGTTTTACTCCCTACATGGTGTACTTTGAGGGTTTTGACTCTGCACACCGTTTACATGCATAAAAACCTTCATAACACACAAGGGGACGGGTACTAACCGGAAAAGCATGACATGTCACCTTTAAAACGTAAAAACGCTGCTGAAGTTAATCCATAGGTTAATCCAATGTGTCTGTGTCCCCTTGAAATGATTTCTGATAATCCATGAGCAATAAACCTGCTTTTCGGTTTTGAGATGTCAGACCTAGAGACAGTTTCACTCTGGTGCAAAACTGTGGCCGCGAAGCCCCCACCTTTTTGTTTTACCATGTGTGTGTGTGTGGGGAGATTCCCCTTCGATTCTATTGGCTCCAAATCGACAAAATCGACCAATGGGTTTCAGAGAAACGGTTAAACCCCCATTTCCACCCAAATTACCTCAGAGGTGGAGTTTTTTTTTGCTAAACCTCTCTAAAAAGGTCAAATGTCACTGTTTTGCATCAATCTTGATACAGGGTGCTTATTAGTGCGAATGCTGTTTACAGCATTCCACTATAGTACTTCAAATCTGTATTCCCCTTATGTCAGCCAATACTTTGGCTCTCCATAACTTCAGCTTATTTTCAGCTACAGAAACCATTCAAATATTAAACTATTCAGCCTGTTCAGGAATCGATGGGAAACTTTCAACTTTTTAAAAATATGTTATACTTTTTGAAATATTCAGCTTTTTAAACTCTTTTTTTAACATTGAAGTCAATGGGAGATGAGCCAATATTTTAACTCTCCATAACTTCAGCTTATTTTCAGCTACAGAAACCATTCAAATATTAAACTATTTAGTCTTTTCAGCAATTGATGGGAAACTTTCAACTTTTTCAAAATATTTCATACTTTTTGAAATATTCAGCTTTTTAAACTCTTTTTTTAACATTGAAGTCAATGGGAGATGCCTTCAAATCCTGTTTTCCTACACCTTGCGCCAAATGCTACTCCTTCCACATAATTTCAGCTAGACACTTCATTCCAACTTTCAAATGATCACAAGACCTTCAGCTATTGAATTCTTATTCCGATTTTTGATATCTTTTACACTTTTTTAGATATTGAACTTAGTTTGGAGCTTGGTAGAGAGGCCTTTTTCAGATTTTAAAATTAGAGTGGATGGAGCAGCTCCTTAAGTCTAGAGTGCTTTGATCTCAAAACAGAGTGGAGCAGTGCTTGAAATTCTCCCCCAAAAATGTTTTAAACTTGCCATAATTCCCAAACCCTACACTCCTCAGACATATTTTTTCATGAAAAACGTAACTATTATTATTATCATTTATTACATTACAGATTTTATTTTTATACTCCTGGAAATAATTACTGCACATTATTCTTTATTCCTTTATCCCTTATTCCTAAGTATGTATGCTGCGTGTATTTTGTTGTCTTATGTTGTGATGTTTTGTTTTTGTTTTGATGGCACCCTTGAAAGGGAGAAGCATTTATCTCATTGTACATGTATAATGACATTAAACTATTCTATTCTAGGAAAACCTCTCCTAGGTTAGAACATTTAAAAAAATTAAGAAAAAAAATTAAACAAAATGCCTCTTCAGGGCATGAAGTGACAAAGAGTCCAGCTAGCTCCCAATTGATTCCCATGTTAAATTGTTCCGGATCTTTCTTCAGAACAGAGAGAAGTACACTTTAGACACACTGCTCCCATCTCCATATTTTACACACAAAACCCAAAAAAACAACATATTTTAGTTCATTGGGGTTCCCTGATGCTCACGGTCTGGTCATTTTTTTTTATAGGAGCCATCGTTTTTGAACAAGTGGCAACATTGTCAGATATGCTCCTCAATCAGGGTCGGTGTCATGGGGGGTCATTCGCGGGCCATGCCCTCCCAAATGAGTCACTGTGCCCCCCCAACGCAGGGTGGGCAAGCCTTGCCACTTTGCCGTTTTTTTTTTTCAATCATATAAGTGAAAACGTTCCCACTAAAGGTTTTTTGTGTGAAATACATCAGAAATAAAGAATACAAATATAAAACACAGCCTGAGGTGTGCTCACTGCTGCTCTCTGATTGGTGTGTTGCTTGACCAATGACCCCCGACCTTTGTTTTGTTATAATTACGTGGCTGTGTGTTTAGATGAAAGCCCTTGGCGATTTGTTCATCTGTTACACAGATTATACAGTAAAGCCATTGAAAATAATATGATTTACAGTCCAGTACAAGTACTTCTGGGTCTCTGTGTTTCATTCAAGCTCGGCTCTGTGTGTGCACGAGTGCATTTTGTGAGTGCGCGAGCGGTAACGTGGAATGTTGTTGTTAGCATCTGGTTAGCTAGCTATGCTAACGGATATAAAGAGCTGTTTCTACACCAAGGTGGAGGAGAGTCCTCTCCTGTCAGACTGAGAGGATCTTATAGCGTCAGCTCAGTCGGGTAAGGACTCTCTCAGTGTTTAGATAGTTCACTTTAGTTTAAGTTATCTCAGTGGGTCTCAAAGAGTTTGGTCACCATTTATACAAGTGTTTGCGAGGAATACCTTTATATGATCATTATAGTTATAAAGAATAAGAGAATAAATGAAAAACGGGTATGAAATACTATAGGACGGTAACACAAGAATACAGTTTAAAAGGGGAGTGATTTATAAAATATCCATAAAGAAAAAGAAAATCTGTGTACAGTTCTGTTTCATATGGATGCTGAGAGATGTATCCATAGATCTTTTCATGTTGCTCTCAAAGTGCACCAGATTGATGCTTTTAACTTCAATATTTAAAAAAAAATCTTCCCGGGGGAGCATGCCCCCAGACCCTCCTAGAGGAGGTTAGGTCCACCCCCACCTAAAACATGTTCACATGGATAGGATACTAAATAAATGTGCACCCTTTTTATATGGTGGCCTATGTCCTTATATGTTTCTGTTTTGGTGGTCGTGCCCATACTTGCCAACCTTGAGACCTCAGAAATCGGGAGAATTTCAAAACCACCGGGGGGGGGGGGCTTAACATGCTTATTGTAGTTGTAAGTACACTGCCTTGCAGCCTGTAGCACCATCCTTGATGGAGCATATGTGTGGGCTAGACCTGTATTTTACAGGTAGGAGTGAGCAGAGGGTCGAGTTGTCGATTCTTGTTCTGTTTTCTGTGACTATTTTCCCCACCCTCTCAGACTTTCAGTTGCGTGCGCTACTAAAGAAGAGACGTGCTACCATGGAAACCAAACAATGGTGTTGCTGTATTAAAGTCCGAGTGAAAACAGTCCTGAGTAAATCTGATTTAGTCAGAAATCGGGAGAAATATGACCCCGGGAGGAAACCGGGAGAGGGCTATGAAATCGGGAGTCTCCCGCGAAAATCGGGAGGGTTGGCAAGTGTGGTCGTGCCACAACCGTGCATGGATGGACAAATCATAGGTGCGCTATAAAATAGCGCTACACCCCTGCAATGTGTGAAAACAAGAGAATTTACAGCATGTTTTGAAATTGAAGTTGCGTTGGTGTTTGTGTGTTGGTTGTTGACGGCAGTGTGTGCTCCCCCTTGGTAAATGAGTTCCCCCCCATTCAATTTGTTCTAGAGCCGACCCTGTCACGAGGACATGATGTCCTCTGAGAAAAGGCAGAAAGCGTTTCAGGGTGAGGAACACCGCTAAAAGCTCCAGATAATGTGACCGTTGGAGGTCTCTGCTCCACCTTCGTATACCCCCCCAGCCCGTCAGACATGCGTCTGTGGTGACCACCTTCCGCGATAGGACAGCACCCATAGGTACGCCCCGTACTAGAAAAGTCGGGTGTAGCCAGTGGCTCAGAGCCATTACGCATTACATAGTGATCCAATCTGAGGGCAGCTACCCAGCGCTGAAACTCCCTCATGTGTAAGCGTCCCAGTCGTTCCACCAGAATGGCTGACGCCATGAGCCCCAGCAACCGCAGACATGACCTGAGGAGAACATATTTGCGTGGCTGGAAATGAGCGAGGCAAGACCTGAAGGCTTTCACTCTCTCTGCTGACAAGCGAGCTGTAAAGGGCACCGAATTCAGGCGTAGGCTCAGGAAGAGTACAGTCTGGGCTGGGGACAACATGCTCTTTTCTGTGTTTATTACAAAACCCAGGTCGAGCAGGTGTTTTACGAGGACATTCGTCTGCGTAATAGCCTCTTGCTCCGACTGTGCGAGAAGGAGCCAATCGTCCAGATAAGTTGCCAGGCGAATACCCTGTTGTCTTAACGGGGCTATCGCGGCTTCCGTACACCGTACAAACACTCGCGGGCTGAGAGACAGACCGAAGGGAAGTACTCTGTACTCGTAACAGACACCCTGAAAGGCGAACCTCAGATATTTCCTGTGTGGATAATATACTGGGATGTGGAAATATGCATCTTTCAGGTCGACTGATGTGAACCAGTCGTTTTGGCGCACGAGACGCAACAGAGATGTGTGAATGAGCATTCTGAATTTGTATCTTTTGAGATATTTGTTCAGAGCTCTCAAATCTAGTATAGGCCGAATTCCGTTCCCTCCCCGTTTGGGAACGAGGAAATACTTGGAATAAAAGCCGCTCTGACTCTGTTCGGCGGGTATTATCGATATGGCCTTCTTTTCTAGCAGCGAGAAAATCTCTTGCTCTAGAATATGGGCCGACTCTTCCCGGGCCTGTGAATACAGAATGTCCGAGAAGTGAGGGGGGGTGACAGCGAATTGGAGCCTGTAGCCCCGTGTTACTGTCTTGAAAACCCAAGCAGAATCTGTGAGCATCCTCCACTTTTCGCTTCTCAAAGCGAGCGGAGATGTCACAGCTCTGTCGTCTGCCCTCAGTGTCTCTATTTGTTGTGTTATGGGGCCCTCTAGTGTCTGAACACGGTGGTACCCCAGATTGACAACCCCGGCCGACACTGCGCATGTGCGTGGCGGTGGTGCCTTCACAATCCCGTCTATTGTCCGCCTTTTGAGAGAGGCCGTAGCCGCTCTCAAAGAGGGGCAGACGACAGACTGTTTATTGTTTTTATTGTTTTTCTTTTCATTTTTATTGACTGCGCCTTGGCTTCAAGCCTGGAAACGACAGTGGAAAATGATTTATTTTGAAACAACAATGATGACATGTGTTTGTGTGACTTAAACAGGCAGCGGAACTGGCTGTCTTTGATGTTAAGTCCATTTCCCTGATGGCGCGAACTTGAGGATGACGTTCTGGCATCACTCGAGGCGGCGGGAAGATGGGGGCATGGTGGCACCCCGAAAACACATGAGCATCCAACACTGGAACGTGCTCTGGAGCTGGGGAACAGGGAACTTCCAGCTCCTTCATCGAGGAGAAGAGAGGAGGCTGTCAGGCCGCCCGCTTCTTCTTCCTCGCCTGGTGGCTGAAAACCTGGGTCGGCTGCGCCTGAGCGGCAGCTGCCGGGACCGGAGATTTTCTTGGCCAGCTCCCTCTTACCTCGTGCCTGGGCTGGGGACCCGGGACGGGCTGCGGTCTCTGCTGCTTCAGTATTTTGAACCGGGCAGGACGTGAGACAGCTTGGGTGAAGGCCTGCCGCGGGACCATTGGAGGTGGCGGCTGGACCCTTCGGGGGAGACAGAGCTGGAGAGCCTCGTCGTCTCCCTTCCTTTTTGACTCGCACCTCAGCTGCATTGAAGCTAGAGCGGAGCCAAATATGCCCTCGGGAACAATAGGCATGTCCAGAACATCCTCTTTTTCCCGGTCTGGAAGGTTGGTCAGGTTGAGCCACCTGGCTCTCTCCTGTACCACCATCATTCCCAGCGCTTTGCCCGTGGCTTGAACTGCACAGCGCTGCACACGGAGGAAAATGTCCGTGATCGCTGCGATCTCGTCCCACACGGCAGGCTCAGGTCTGCTCGACATGTCCTCGCAAAGCTCCGCCTGGTAGGCGGTCAGCAGCGAGGAGACGTTGAGAGCCCTGGCGGACAAAGCTGCGGCTTTATAGGCCCGTTCGGTCATCGCTGACTGGAACCGGTCTGCCTTTGCCGGTAGCATGGGGTTCCTGCTTGGTGTCGAAGCCAGCCTTGGTTGGAGGTGGTCTGCCACCAGCGGTTCCATGGGCGGCATGCGGAGCAGGCCGAGCCTCTCCATAGTGTCACAGTCCAGGGAGGAGGCACCCTGGATTGGGGCCTTGTTGCTGAAGGGACGGTCTCTCCACGAGACCGACACCTCGTCCAGCATCTCTGGAAAGACTGGAAGGAGCTGCCTCTTCGTCCTCGCTGCTTGGGGCAAGTTCTTCCCCTCGTAGCGAGATCTGGAGGTCTCCTTGGCCACTTCAGGCCATGGGATGTCCAGCCTGGACGCAGCGCGTTGATACACGGCCTGCAAGTCCATGCTTAGGACGGGCGAAGCTGGTGTGCTCTCGCCCGGGGGAGCGGACATCGCTCCCGGCTTTGCAGCCTGAGCCGATGAAACGAAGATGTCATCCCCATCCGAGTCAGACAGGAGGAACTCAGAGGTATCCTCTTCGTCCTCCATGTAGTCCAACTCCAGGACATCCTCCGCGGGTGGAACCATGGTGAGGTCCAATTGGGAGCCCCAGCTTGACACAGCGCGGGGCTCCGCTCTTGCGGCTCTTGCCGCCACCGGGTCCCGGCCTGAAACAGCGTGGGGCTCCGGTTCAGCAGCTGTCGCTGTTGTTGAGCCCCAGTCTGACACAGCGCGGGGATCAATCTCTGCGGCGGACGCCACCATGTCTTGATTGCCGGACGGCGAATCAGCGGACATGAGGGGGTCCTGTCCCGACAAGCTAGCTTGGTGTGCTAGCCGTCGGCGGGGGCTCTTCATGGTGAAGCGGGTACAATGCCCGAGGCAGGACGAGCAGACCTGGTGTGAGTCTGTGCCTGAAATTTTAAACCCGCAGCAGCATAGCCGAGCCTCCAAGTCCCTGACTCCTCTGGTGTAAGGCAGAGAAGGGTCCATCTTCGATCGCCGGAGTGTCGGCGTGGAGTGGACGCGCCAGTAACAGGTACGTTACTGAGAAAAAATACAACCTTGCCGTTAGTCCGAAAGGAAAAAAGGCGACGGTGTAGATTTTACTCTTTAAAGAATATTAACTGGTGTGTTAATACCTTTGTTATCTCTGTCTCCTCTGGTGTGAGAGAGAAAAGAGAACGTCCTCTTTACCGTGGTGTTGGTGTGGAGGGAAGAACAAACTAGCAACAGGTATGTTACTATCTTGAAGAAAAAAATCAAACCTTACCGTTATTTCGATAGAAAGAACGGCGAGGCAGATTACAATATTAACTGGTGTGTTAATATTGCTCAGTCTTCTTGCAAAGCAAAAAAGTAACCGGCAAGCGCCCGTCGACCGAATGTTAGCTTTGGGTTCAGTCTGTGGGCCGTTAAGCTAGCCCGGTTACTGATAATTCGAGATGTGCTCTGAAGCGAGAAGAGGTGTTTGAATGACGCTGCGTCGTAGCGCAAGCTACTTAAAGGGTGGGTGGATTCCCTGACGTTGACGTCAAGATCACCAGCCAATCAGGATTGGCGTAATGAGATTGATGCTTCTGTTTGCATACGCGTTGAGGCGCATCCCATAGTGAGACATCGAACGGAGTGTTATGAATGAGAACTCAAGTTATCATATACTGGCAATAAAATAGGCCTGGAATCATCAGTGCTGGAAAAATGTGCAGGAATCTGAACCCCAGAACGCTGTATTAGGTTCCTTCCAAGGAAAAACACAAATGTATATGGAGCTTCACATAGACGCATTAAAATGGCACAACTTTTTAATAAAGTTGTCATTAGAAAATGCAATATGTTAGTGAGTTTGACGTGGCTGTTTTTTGTCTGAAATATTGCAGGAAGTAATTAAACCGGGAGCAGCTGACAGTTCAAAGCTTCAGGCACAGGCTTCAAACCTCAAGCTTGTCAGCATTCAATTGGCTCATAAAATTATGGAAAAAGGCCAATGCTTAACTGACTTGTTTAACAAAACAACAATACAGTAGTTAGTTGTGCTAACCCCAGTATTTATGAACCAAAAGTGAAATCTTAAGGAATGCAATTCTCTATGCCCAGTCTGTGAAATCAGCCCAAAATTGAATCAAAGGATATGGAGTTGCGAAGTCCCTCCCCTTCCGGGGGAGCTCCATGGGACCTTATTTCGGAAAAATCATGTATTTAAGTCAATGGAGAGAGAAAGATTATCTTTTGATCCCGTTTGAATTGTGCCACGAATTACACATATGATGTTTGTCAATTTTTAAAAGATAATTTTGCAAGTCAAAAAAATGTAAATGTGTCGTAAAACTGTGAAGTGTGAAGATAAACTTCTGTTGTTGCAATGTTGAGGTTGAATGAAGGAGTCTGGAACGTCGTTAGCCAAAGCACTGACAGTTTATTGAACAAAATACAAACAAATACGGCCGGGGAGATCACTTAGTTTCCCACTGTCCTGTGGTCCACCAAAATCATCTCTGCACCCAAAAGCCCCAAAGCACGCAGCAACACGAGGAGAGGCGGGCTCACAGAAGCCCGCGTTTACCTAATCAATAGCAGATGGGAGACAATAATCTACTTGTCTCAAGGAAATGCAGACAGGCCTTAACCCTTCCCCCACAGGATATGGGAGAATCGTTTGACCTGTGACCTCAATTTACAGAGGAGTCTTTGACTGATACTTACAAACACATGTTTGCAGTATCACAGATTCTAAGAAACTATAAGAAACTCTTTAATCAAGATCAGATTAAAATATTCTCTTACAGATTCACTCTTTTTATCAATCTATTGATAACCAATTAACATTAGTCTAAGAATATTTCAGTCAATACGTAAAATCAATAAGCGTCTTCAGAGTTGGGTGGGCTCAGATACATTCATTACATCAAAAAATAGAACAAGATTGAAAACACTTCAATCACCATGATTGAACAGTCAATCATAATAAAAATCATCTCTCTTCAGTGCTTGGCATCTTTTGTCAAAAGGCACAATAATAAACACAAGGAATACAAAATATTATAGCAAAATATATGTTTCAAAAATAAGATCTTTTATCATTTATCACTCAGTTAATCTCATTCATCAAACACAAATTCTAAATCAGTTTACATCTCAAAGATTTACTTTAAGGCAATTACTTATTAAAAACACAATTAGAATTTAGGATTATAAGAAATCAATTGAGGTATAATTTAGGATTATGAGAAATCCAATTGAGGTATAAATCAGAATCATGAGAGATCCAGCTAAGGTTCCTAGTTAAGGTATAAATTCACAGTGATGAATCGATCAATCTGTAATCTGTAAAGTTACAGTGTCCTCAATCTTTAACATTACTTTACGTTTACTTCATTACGCTTTATTCAAGAGTAAGGCACTTACTGTAGTAATACATTTATTTCATTCAAATACATTTGTTCAAAATCTGAAAAGGAAAATCAGACATTTTATTTGTATAACAACCTGAAAAGGAAAAATCAGACATTTGTCCTTTAATCCAGTGTATCAACTGTAATCAATTATCAAAACAGCTGTTCTTTATTCAGAATATCAACTTTAAACAACATCTCAATCGCTGAACGGGGGTACCCACGGGTCAGAGATCACGATGGAGACCCAGGGATCGGGAAGCTCAGCGTTGTACATTAATATTGTGTCATTTACAGTCGAATGCCCCACTAGCCTTTGTGGGGCCTGGAGGGCGGTCTTGGCAACCCTTCGTATGGCTAATTTAACTACAGTGATCAAACAGATCACTAGGATTAGCACAACCAAGATAAACACTGAAACAGTAACAACAAATTTAACCAACCCCGCTCCCCAAGATCCAAAGGTTCCACTTAATTCCCCAAATGTAAACCCATGAGTTTCATGCAATTATTTTATCCCCCTGGCAGTATCATGAGCCATGTCCATAACTTCAGGTGTGGCATCAGAAATAAAAGAACAGCACTCACTTCCTATCACCTTGCATGTTCCTCCTTGGGCAGCTAAGAGGAGGTCAAGCGCCATACGATTCTGTAGTGCTACTGTCCTAACTTCCTGCAATTCTTTGTGTTCAGCTAACATCGCTGTGTTGGATACATTTAGATGGTGTTCCACAACTTTTGAAAGTGCCACAATTTCCTGCTGAGTAACATAAATACCGTACCAAGGCAAGAATAGGCTAGCTATCTGTTGTCCTTGTGTAATTGACCTGCTGTTCCTGTGTAGAGAGGGAAGTATTGCTGCAATCTCATTAGCCTCTACTTTACGGATTAAAGGGATTAGGTAGGCTAGATAACAGGTACCATAAAAAACGTCATATGGCACACAGCCATAGGCCCGGTCCCCACAAACTAAGTAAACTCTCTGTGGGAGGGGAATTCTGGCTAAATGTACTCTCACTATGGTGTTACAGTCGCTGTGTCCCACATCAGGAGAGGTGTGAGATCCTACTTCATTCTGGAAGCAGATGGACACATTCTTCCATTCATGCACAACAATTGGGGGAACATATACTGAGCAGTCACGTGTAGGAGGCTTGCCTAAGGGTATTGGCTGCGTACAGTCATGTATGTTAACCTCAACGGAGTCCACTGTTCTAGAGCCAAACCAGGGCACAACTGTTACCAAAGCTTCCACTAACAAAGCGGGTGTGTGTGGTTGCATTATGCATGGACTTGTGACGTTAGCCGAACAATTAGTCTGAGCTAGAGCTAACTGGAATCTATATTCAAAAGCTAGGTTGACGTATTTCTTCATATATATTAGTTTTAAAAACATCAACCGTTTGAAACCGTCAGGCAGGTAATCTTTATTTACTGTATCAACAATGAGAGAGACTAAGCCCTTGTATTGTAAGGGTTGTTCAGAGTCTATGGGGTAGGAAGGAGTATAACAATCCTCCGCCTCGTCGCTAATTCTGGATGCTATGTCATTCCAGCTCACTAAATCGTAATCAGCTTTTGTGAAAGGAATTGGGCTAAACATAGGAGAATGCATTGATTCTGGCATATTTTGGCACAACCAACAGTTGCTAACATTACGTTCATGTGCGTAGTCTAACATTAAACTTACTGCAGAATTAGTTTTAGTTCATTTAAAAGGAGTAATTAAGGCCTGTTTTGAAGAATCTACCTCACCTCCTGATTGTTTAAGTGGAGTAGATGGAACATTTGTTTTGCTATTTGGTCCAGTAAATGTGCATGCAGTATCACCTGGATTGGGAACCCGGTAATCTGGCTTCCTCATTGTGCATTTTACCTTATCCCTTATCAGTGTCTTGAACTGTTCTACAGTGCTACACCACAGTTCTGGGGGCATTTCTTCGATGGTGTTAAGAGCCATCCTTACCCCCTCTGGTGCGACCCTGAACCAAGAGTACTGGTTCTTTGGAAATATCTCCCATGTTGGGTAAACTGAGGACACAGGAAACACAATAATACAGTTAGATGAGTCACATATTGAAATTGGGCAGTTAAAGGCAATAGTCTCTGACTTATGATCAGGGAGGGAGACAATCCTCCTTATTCTCCCTCCTTTTCTCTCTCTTTGTGTCTCTTGCACCATACTGAATGTCTGTGTGGTGTTTGGATACAACCTGTCCTTGTCGCTAGGCACTGCTTTGCCCGTTGGTGTTGTTTTGCCCTCAGGGTCTGGGCCCTGAGTGGTCAAGTCGTCTGCGCTCTTAGATAAGAGCACCTTATTTTCTCCCTCAGACGGGCGAGGTCCCTCGCCACCTGTCGTTGGGATTTTCACAGCTTCATCTAGCAGGGCGTTTTTGGCAAGGTATAGTAAACCCAAAACGATTAAGATGATGACTGCCTTCACACGCCAGCATCCGGTAGAGGAGAGAGACGACATCTTGAAGCGTGAATCCACTCCGCTCTACCTTGTACTCTCAGGGCTGTTCTGGTCACTATTAACACCTGGAAAGGACCTTTATACCTGGGAGACAAAGAATCTTTTTCAAGCGATTTGATTAGTACATTATCACCAATCTGAAAAGGGTGGGTGGGCTCCTCTCCAGGCTGAGGGAGCCTGTCAGCCACCTGCCTGTGAAACTTTCTCAACATGTCAGTTAAATATTTGACATAGTTAGTCATGTAATCCTCTGTCCACAAAAGAGTAAGTCTGTGGGGCATTACTGGGGGGCTAGATCCTGTGAACATTACCCTTCCCATCAATACTTTGTGTGGGCTGAGCCCTGTCGTTGCATTTGGTGAGTTTCTGATTGAGCACAGCACTAGCGGCAGCGCGTCTACCCATTTTAGTCCTGTGGTCAACATTGTTTTAGTGAGTTTTTCCTTTATAGTCAAGTTCATTCTCTCAACCTGGCCTGAGCTCTGTGGATGATAGGGAACATGCAATTGCCATTTGAACCCTAACACTGTAGCTAGACTCTGGGTTATCTTAGAAATGAATGCTGGACCTCTGTCACTGTTAATCCCTGCTGGAACACCAAATCTAGGGACAACATCTTTGAGAAGACACTTTACAACTGTTCTGGCGTCTTCTTTTCTGGTAGGGTAGACCTCTACCCATTTGGAGAACTGGCACACTATTACCAAAAGATATTTGAATCTTTGGCATGGTGGCATGTGCGAAAAGTCAATTTGCTTATTTACAAAGGGCCCCGAGGGCGGCGGCAAATGTTCATGCTGAACTGGACCATTTCTTCTTCTTGTCTGCTGGCATATCATGCATCTATCTACGAGTGTCTGTGTAGCTAGTGTAATACCTGGAGCAAACCATTGTGACTTTATAATCCCATTCATCCCTCCTTTTCCTACATGTGATTTGCCATGTGCAACATGTGCCAAAACATGGAGGAACGAACGGGGACAGACCATCCGGCCGTCTGGGTGGAGCCACAAGCTGGACTCAGCGTCAAGTGTACAACCTCGTCTTAGCCATACATTTTTCTCCCTAACATCAGCGCGGGCTTGCATGTCCGCGACATCATTAAAGGAAGGCAAACAAATGGTTTCTGCGGGTTGTGTCGAGGGGCATTGGAGCACCATAGAAGAGGAGGAAACTGCTGTTTGTTTAGCCGCGGTGTCGGCTAACGCATTTCCATGCGAAATACGATCATTAGAATTTGTGTGAGCAGCACATTTAACTACTGCTAGCTGTGCAGGGAGCAGGATAGCGTCTAATAGCTCAGCTACTAACGCATGATGTTGAATAGGCTTACCAGCCGATGTTAAGAAACCGCGCATTTTCCATAAGACACCAAAATCATGGCACACACCAAATGCATACCTGGAGTCTGTGAAAATGGTTGCAACTCTACCTTGAGCCAAAATACACGCCCTGAGCAGAGCATACAACTCTGCAGCCTGAGCTGACGTGCCATTTGGCAAGGCCCGGCTTTCTAAAACTTCCCAGTCATTCACAACAGCGTAGCCTGCCAAGTGTACTGTGTCAGACGGCCTGCTCGCAGACCCGTCTGTGTATAGAATCATATCTGAATTAGGGATAGGAGTTTGCAACATATCAGCTCTGGGGGAGGAAGACATGTCAATCGTTGTGACGCAGTCATGTGTTATTTCAAAATCTGGAATTGGCACCAGTGTAGCTGGGTTTAGGGGGGGGGAACGTTTAAGAGTGATGTGTGGACTTGAAAGAATTACCGCTTCATAACCAGATCGCCTTGCTGCCGTCATATGCTGAGTAGCAGAGGTGTTCAGAATATGCAAAACTGCATGTGGGACATGTACTACACAGTCACTGGCCAGTACAATGGGAGAGGATTGTTTTACAACTATCGCAACTGCGGCCACAGCACGCAGGCATGAAGGCATACCAAGCACCACAGGGGAGAGTTGAGATGAGTAGTATGCAACAAGCCGGAAATTAGAGCCATGCTTCTGCACCAAGATGCCCGTTGCAAAGCCCCCCTTCTCATGGACGTGCAGGTGAAACGGCTGATGGTAATCAGGTAGACCCAGGGCGGGAGCCGATGTGAGGGCTCGCTTTAAGTCCTGAAAGGCAGTGTGCATGTCCTCAGACCATTGAACAATGTTAGGGGCAGCCTGCAGAGTGGCAGCACGCAGGACAGAATCCATCGCAGCATACTCAAAAATCCAGTGTCTGCAATAATTTGCCATGCCCAAGAAGGAAAGCATGTCCTTCTTTGTGCGAGGTGGTGGTACTTTGTTCAACAGACAAATCCTTGCTGGCGAGAGGAGACGGTGTTCATCCCTCAGAATGTGACCCAAATATGTGACCTCAGTCTGGCAGTATTACAACTTGGCCAGGGATGCTCTGTGTCCGCATTCAGAAAGTCTTTTCATGAGCAGAATGGAGTCGATGCGACAGGCGTCTTTATTGGGAGAAGCTAACAACAGGTCATCTGCATACTGAAGCAAGGTACTACCTCCTGTCAGGACCAAAGTGTCCAGATCTCTCCTCACAGCTGCTGCATACACTGTCGGAGATTCAACAAACCCCTGTGGGAGGCGCGTGTATGTGATTTGTTTACCTTTAAAAGTAAATGCAAACAGATACTGGCTGTCTGGATGCAGAGGAACAGAGAAAAACGCTGAACATAAATCAATCACTGTGTAGTACTTAGAGTCCGGGGGCAGAGAAGCTAAAATTGAATTGGTATCAGGCACTATAGGAGCTGTCGGAATGACAATAGCATTAATAGCTTGCAAATCTTGGACAAAGCGCCACTCATCAGGGTGATTGTGTTTAGGTATGGGTAGAATTGAAGTATTACAGGGACTAGTTGTGTAAATTAGCCCGCCCTGATCAAGCAAAGATTGGATGACTCCTTCAATCCCCAAAATGGCTCTATGGGGCAAATTGTACTGTCTGATAGCTGGCAATCTGGCGTTGGCTTTAAGTGTTACTCGATGTGGAGGCGCTGAGGCAACAAAACCAACATGGTTCTTGTGTTTGGCCCATAATGTAGCCGGGACTTCTGAAAAATCTGAGGGGGTGCCATACTCTGTGGGGGGGTTTGGTTGTAAATGAAGGAAGGTGCTTTGGGGAAGAGCAATTGGCTCCGCGAGACGCAGCAGGAAATGCTCCCCTCCAAAGTTAATTACGTTAGGTGCGTGTGTGTGTGTGTGTGTGTGTGTGTGTGTGTGAGAGAGGGGAAAGTGTGGCTTCCAGCTGGGCCTGGCAGCGGGCTGCCATGGCCTCCACCTCCTTTGGGTTACTGCCTGGCGTAACAGCCACTGTGATGTAGGGGAGGGTTTCTTCAAGATAAAAGCTTTGTTGTGAGGGTGTTAGCCTGAGGGGTAATGCACATCCTTGTTGGGCCATGAACAAATATTGTTCACTTATCAACCGATCTGATTTGTTGCAAAAACCTCTTACTGATTGCGCGTAGTCATCTGACGGATTAAAGGCAGCTGTGCAATGACAATTCAACACAGGTCGCATAAGAGACATTAAAGACGCACAAACCGGAGAAATGCTAGCAATCTTCTGAATCCCTGTTGTGGAGAAAACAGAAATCATGTTGAAATCTGGAAATGACCAACAATAAAGGTTGTCTCACGATGATTGAATGAATTGGACTGCCTGATAGACCTTACTGTCAGGAATTGTCAAAAACAATCCGTCTGAAGTGCAATGTATTGTTGCCTGTAATTTACATAGTAGGTCCCTGCCCATTAGATTGATCGGGCTTCCATCTGAAATAATGAAAGAGTGTTGCACGTTTGATCCATTAATTGAAACATTAGTTCTCTCTGAAATGGGTTCGGACATAGAAATTCCAGCAACACCGATAGTTGTGACAAACTTATTGGTTGCTTCACACACTTTCTCCTTAGTACACACGGCAGACAAAGTGGCTGCGCTGTCAATCAAAATATCTACAGCCGTACCACTAAAATCCACGGGCATAATCGGATCTTCACGCGGGTTATTGGAAAGGCAAATTGTTGCTGCTTGAATGGGGAAATGCTGTGAATCTGATCCTATTTCTTCCTGGCACCCCTATCTTATATTAAATCCACTTTGTTGACCGTTTTGCTCCTGGATCTGTCTGTCATACCGTGGAGGCTGCGTTAATGCCAGATGTCCGGACTGCTGGGGAAGGGGGGGGGGAAGGGCGGGCTGGGAAAAGGGGGGCTGGGTGAGGGGGGGCTGTGTAAGGGGGGGGCTGTGTAAGGGGGGGCTGTGTGTGCTGCTGGACCCCCCACCGCTTATCACACTGTCCTGCCCAGTGATCCGTTGCTCCGCAAACATGACATGGCATCAACTTTTTTGGATTTTTGTTCTGCTGCTGTCTGCTCTTATTATGATAATCCTGTGATCTTCCCTGATTTTGATACTGCTGTGTGTGGTTTTGTCCCTGAGTTTGATAAGCCTGGGTGTTTTGAGGAAATTGTTGAAGCAGTTGTGAAATTCTGGGGGTAAGGAATATTTGGCTCCTATGCAACGCACACATTGTGGCGATAGTGATTTTCCAAGATTTAATTTGCCAGTCGGGAGTCGACATCATGTAGGCCTGAGCTGTCTCTGGGATTAAATTATGTAACAAGGTCTGTATGGCAAACAAATCATTACCCTCTCTTTTAATGCCCGCATTATTATCCCACACTGTCATGAAACGCTGGATAAATTCTGGGACATTTTCTGCTGGGTCTTGTACACAAGCCGTCACTTGGGAGAAATCTGTGTGAGTTTTAGCGCATGCTCTGATAGCCAATGCAGCTACGTTTTGTATCCACATGTCTCGCGTCTGTGTCAGAGGCCAATCTCCTGCAGGCGTACACTCAGGAAATTTAAACTCGTCTCTGCACGTGGGCCAATCTGCTTTGTATGTTAAGATTATCAGCTGTTTAACATCATGAACCAAACAGTTATAAACTGAGCAGACATTAGTCAACCATGACATATACTCTTCTGGACTTTTAGTGGGATTGGGAGCGTGGTTAGTGACATCAATGACCTCAGCGGGTGTCCAGGGCTTAAAAACTGGAACATCTCCTATCTGAATTTTCGGGGCGGTCACACTTTCAGCAGAATTATTATTCTGAGATGTTTGCATTGTCGTGAAAATGTTACGCTGGACATGTTTTGGAAAACTATACAAATGAAAAAAATACAAATGAGCTGAGATGGGGTTGGAGATTTACCTCGTCTTTTAATCCAATCATAAATTACTGATTTTGCAATGTCTGGAACATTTTCACCGTGTCTTTCCCTGAATCTGGACATGTTTTCTGATCTTACATCAAAAGCAGCCTCTAGGCTAAGCAAATGACAACTTTTTGCACATTGAGAAACTTTATCAATCAGCGCCTTGAGCTCAATGGAGCCTCGCTCGCTGCCAACAGATTTTGCATTCTTCCGCTCCTCATAACCCCTTTTCTCTGCAATAATCATCCAAGCTTTCACACATTCTGTCATGTATCGCTGATCCCATGAACAATTTGAATTATTTTCCACCAGTTTAAATGCCTGCCACAACACGGCCATATCAAAACTACCTGTAAGAGGCCAGTCAAATTTAATCAATCCTTTCTGATTAATCTGTTGTGAGTGTTCGCAAAGTAACGATGTAAATGGCATAACTTTAGACCAATCCAAGGTTCTTCCGACAATTCCAGACGGCATATTTGGAGAAAACAAATGCGTGTACTGGGTTTCTGCAATTGGATTTTTTGTAAGTGTCTTTGTGCGTGAAATCGCTTTCCTCTTACCAACTGAATCGTTTGTGGATGCAGTATTACCCATGTTTAACGGTTAGTACAATAAAACAAACACTGCAATTAGACAAACAACATGTACTCGCAACAAAATCAGCGCCCTGGCCAAAAAGTCATCCAGTTTAATTTAATCCGAAATTACGGAAACCTCAACGGGAGCACTGAAATATCTGTTTAATATGGGCTCTTCTCAGCCATATTTACTAGTAATCTGTTGATGAGCAATAAACTACCTTATTCTCAATCAAAACCACTATGCAAATTTAGTGGTAAAACTGCTCTACAGACCGAGAGCAGAGATTTTTAATTAATTCAGTACTTTTTTTTGTTTATTTTTATTTTTTTTAAACAACAGCCAATTCAATAATCCGTTAGTTTATTAAACACAGTGTGAATGTAATATTCTGCTATCACCCTTCCCATTTAATAGCTACATTTAGTTCTAAAGCTCATGGTGTGATTAACAAAAGTACAAGTCTGTGTTCTACATTCCTCGTGTGCCGTTCACCACAGGGGGGAGGGGAATTCGCCCTTCCTCCTGCAGGCTGAGCAGACCCGAGGCGGATTGGTCTGATTTAACCCGTTGAAATCTCCAGAATTCGGCAATTTGTTTCAATTACAAATCCTCACATTGCTTTTTGAAACAGAGGTTCCACCTTGCTGATGATTTCCTTAAAGTCTCTCCGAATATTTGCAGTGTGTGATTGTCCAGTAATTTAATTCTAGGAACCACACACAGCGGAAATCGTTAAAAGTCGATATTTTCCGAGGTTATTTATTAGCCCCAAATATTCTTATTGTTTTATACATGAGCTGTGCTTGCTTTTGTGGGCACTTGCCCCAGCAGCAATCACAGGAAAAACCGGCCAGGATAGAATCCCCTTGTGACACCGATTTCTCAGGTTATAATTATGCCCCAAATGTACAGAGTAGAGAGACCAAAACAAATTGCACTCGTGCAGTTTCACAGGTAATTTTGATACCGTCAATCACAGAGTCTGGTAAGGCAGTTGTTCAAATAGATTTGAAATAGCACTTACCAGTCTCTGAAGAAATCTTGGTACTGTTCAGTGACGCGAATTGTGAAGATAAACTTCTGTTGTTGCAATGTTGAGGTTGAATGAAGGAGTCTGGAACGTCGTTAGCCAAAGCACTGAGAGTTTATTGAACACAATACAAACAAATACGGCCGGGGAGATCACTTAGTTTCCCACTGTCCTGTGGTCCACCAAAATCATTTCTGCACCCAAAAGCCCCAAAGCACGCAGCAACACGAGGAGAGGCGGGCTCACAGAAGCCCGCGTTTACCTGATCAATAGCAGATGGGAGACAATAATCTACTTGTCTCAAGGAAATGCAGACAGGCCTTAACCCTTCCCCCACAGGATATGGGAGAAGCGTTTGACCTGTGACCTCAACTTACAGAGGAGTCTTTGACTGATACTTACAAACACATGTTTGCAGTATCACAGATTCTAAGAAACTATAAGAAACTCTATAATCAAGATCAGATTAAAATATTCTCTTACATGAAGTAACACATTTTTTGTGTGAAGCGCTCAATTAACAACAACTCTGGTCTTGCATACGTCACCAACACCAAGATGGCCGTCACGTTAGCACATTTCACCTCTTTCTTTCAGAATGAAGCGAAAAGTATTAAAAGAGGTGAAAATCAGAACAAGTCTGGCCATGTTGAGAACTGTACATACACAAAAGGGAAGTTAGTCGATTCCGTAAGAGCCAGCATGCGGGACCGGCTTTACAAGGTTTCGGTGAGTAACACGAGTGTAATGTGTAACGTTAATGTAGTGACTCTGGGATTTGTAGTCTTTCTAGTTGCATATTTTTCATAGTCTTATATTTCAACAGTTTTAAGACTTTTTTGACATGGAAATTATTTTTTAAGATTGACAAACATCATATGTGTAATTCATGGCACAATTCAAATGCGATTGAAAGATACGTTTTCTCTCTCCATTGACTTCAATACATAATCCCATGGGGCGGAAGTAGATGGGCGTGACTTCGCCACTCTATAGTCTGCATGACTAAAGGATTATCTGTACATTTGCCTTTATTTTCCACTCATTTAACATATAATAACTGATGCACACTTACCCATTGTCTGTAAGCAGATAATACAGGATACAATATTAGAGAAAGTACAGAATGTACATCTATTAAAGAATAAAATAGAATTTGAGGGATGAAACCTTCTTTAATGGTCACACATGCAGAGTACACAGCACACACAGTGAAATGTGGCCTCTGCATTTAACCCATCCTACTACTAGGAGCAGTGGGCATCTATTGCATATCGCCCGGGGAGCAATGGGGAGTGAGGGGGGAAGGGGGATGTCCGATGCCTTGCTCAAGGGCACCACGGCAGGGCAGGAGGTGAACTGGGACCTCTCCAAGTACCAGTCCACACTCCATATTTAGGTCTGGTCGGGGGCTTGACCCTACAGCTACCAATCCAAGCCAGAGTCCTGCACGGGTCTGATTTTCAAGACCCGCTCCCGCCCCGCACCCGCGACGTGCAATACCGAACCCGCCCCGCTACCCGCACATATTGCCAATTAGTTCCGCAACCCGACCCGAACCCGCATAGCCTATGAGCAGTGAAAACGTGCAATTATTAACACACGCAGTTTCATATTTGTCTCAGAAAGCGTGGGATGTTGGTTATTTCCTCCATCTAGGATGACACAAAAAGCCTCCCAGACGTTGGATTTCGCTCTTGAGGAAGTGTTATTGAAAATGCTGTATTCTCCGCTAGAGAGCTTCACCTCAGCCATTTCGAATGTGGCGCGCACAGCAGCAGATTGATGCGCTGCAGAGGTTATGATTATGCGCGGTCCCGCGGGGGAGAGGTCTGAGGATTTTAAACATTAAACTAATTTATTATTATTTTAATATATTTATTATGCAATACCCGCGACCCGACCCGCATCATCTTTGTTTTACCCAGAACCGAACCCGGAAAAAAGCGTTTGAAAAAATACCACCCGCGAATCACCTTTTTTGCGGGTCACCCGTCGGGTACCCGCGGGTACCCGACCCGATGCAGGACTCTGATCCAAGCCCCTACTGACTGAGCCACTGCCAGACTGTAGAACTGTAGAACAAGTTGTAATACTTTTAAGGAGGAGCTAGTCAAACCACATCGCCTCGTGGGCATTAAAGGTATAGTTCAACTTCCGAGAGCGATGCTCTGTTCCAGGAAAAGCCTGCAAACTAGGAACAGCCTGCAGACATTAACAGGGTTACACACATGGAAGCTGCCCAGTACAACCACAGTCTGATCTGATGGCCACTGAGCGGTTGGGGTTAGGGATCTACCTCAATTTCACCTCAGTGGTGGTAATGAGGGAGGGGCAAGTGTCACTTTTCACTTTCCACCACCTTCATTTATCATGCCAGTCTGGGATTGCTTGCTTCACTGTAGGCGACTAATGTTCCTAAATAGGAAATACTAATTATACGAGCCTCTTCGATTGTATAACCGCAAAAGGGAGCGATCTAATTGAATAAAACAAATGGCTATCTGCTGTGCAGACCACAGCCAGAGACTAGTGGAAATGGACGCCAACCAGCAGGTAGACTTTGAACTGGTGGCCAAATAATACGCAACCTCTGTTGTATGTTGATACTTTAGCTTTAGGTTAAGTCACATTGAGTAGCCTACAAAGATGTTTTATGAACAAAAATGCAAAACAAAAGTTGCTTCATCGCAACACGACATGTTTGAACAAGCACCTTAAACAGAAGAATGCAACTCTGATAGAAAATGGCTGCATCGGGCCTGTGTGAGGAGTATCTGGCTTTCAGAACAGAAACAGCACCAACTTTGTTAAATTGGTGGAGCCTAATCACTCATACAGGATCCAGTGTTTTATACATGGAGATTTGACTTTTACATTGTTATATTTTATTCTGTGTAGACTCAAAAACTGTGGACAAACTTTTTGTCCATGAAATTCCCTAAGTAATTTAACACAATAAGAAAACAGTGGTGATATACTTACTGTATTCTACTGTTGAGAAACCTACCCAAACTATTTTGCATTTATTATGAAAGAAGATATTGTTTTTTTATTCATTTGATTTTGTCTAATTATTTTTAAAGAGTAAATTACAAATATTTTATGATACTTTAAGTTGGAATGTATGACTTGAGAAATGCAATTTTTTAAATTATCAGTAGTCCATCCATTTCCTGTCGATAACTAAGCAAGAACACCAATGATCCCATTTTTTTATAAGATCGCATGATGATGATGATGATGATGATGGCCACACAAGGGCAGTATAACACCATATTTTGTACACAGATGTAAAGCCTGGGGACATACGTTACTGGTTACTGGTTAATCTGGATCAGTCTGTATCAGATCCGTTGCAGCCACTTTTTTTAGAGATTTGGGTATGGAGGAAAATAGAGAGGGTTGTGTTTTCTGACACTTGGTGAGTTCCCTGGAACACCGGGGACACATATTCATGTATAAAAGATGTACAAAAGTGCATTTTGCATGATAGGTCACCTTTAAACATCCTAGGTTTTAAAGCACCTCATCAAACAAAAAAACAGGAGTAACACTGGATGGAATTAATTCCCTGAATTATAATAAAAATGAAAACTACATGTACTTACTAGGAAATTGTTATACAGAAACAAAATCTAATCTGAAAACATTGCATTAAAGAATAGAATATTGGGTGTTTGCATGATGAGTATTGCACCCACGATTGAAGTGCTTCTGAAACATAGCAGTTACAAGTTAATTATTAACTACACTGACCAATGTTTCTGTTACACAATTATAATAACTCTAAAGAAATGTTTAACAATGCAGGTCAAAGACCAAACAAATGAATTATATAATGGAAAAATGGCTTAAAACGGTGGCTGAGTCAGTAGAAGAAAAGATAAAGATAAAAATGTGAAAGTAAGTTTGACTCTTTCAAAAGGTCTTCAATTATTTATGAATGATATTGTTGTAACACAGTAGATACTGTATCTTTGGTGGCTCAATATGCTACTGGGATAAAGAAAAACACCATGGCCTCATACTGGCTCTGGCACTGATGTGTTTTGTCTATAAAAACCAACACACTACTCATAACAGTACATCAGAAAAAGGCACTGCAAAAGCAAGCCTTAGAACAATCCAAAACTAAAGCAAGCTACAGACAATTGTGCCTTAGTGATCTAAACGCATATAAAGTTTTGTGAAAAATTGGTCGAGCCAGATAGCGAAATAACCATCTGTCAAACTACTCATAACCACTACAGCATGTGTCTCTTTTATCTGGTTTAACCAATCATTGTCCTCCTGGTAGTAATTAGCAGAGGTGGGAGTAAGTCATACATGTACACAGGCGGCTGTGGCTCAGTCGATAGTGTGCTGGACTTCGAATCAGGGAATATCAAGTTCGAGACCCACTGCAGTCAGCATGTTGTTGTGTCTGGGTAAGACACTTCACCCCAAATGGCTCCTGTGGGGATTGTCCACAGTACTGAATGTATGTAAGTCGCTTTGGATAAAAGCGTCTAACAAATGACATAATGTAATGTGCAAGTCATGAGCAAGTCTCAAGTCTTAACCTACAAGTCTCAAGCAAGTCCCAAGTCACTGTGGTGGGAGTCAAGCAAGTCATTGCTCAGGTCAAGCAAGTCACAAGTCAAGTCATATGAAATTCTGATGAATAACCCGTTTCCGCATTTAAATCAGTTAAAATATTGTGGTTATGAAAAGTTTTGTTTTATTTTCAACATAAACAGTAATGGAGAGTGGGGCGCTGAAATGATAACCCTATACGTTCTAAAAGGGCTCTAAAGTGATAACAGGAGTACAACACAAATATTTTTGCATCACCATGTTAAGCCTCCTGCCCTGGCTCCCCTTCAGCAGAGTCAAAGCATTTCTCCATGGTCTGTCCAAGGTGCTCCCATATGACTCTGTCATTGTTTTCCCAACTGTGTCTGTGCACAAATAAATATTGCATCAAAGCCAATACAACGGAATAGTGTATGTAGTACCAGGGCGCATGATATGTGTGTCTGTGTGCAGACATTAAGATTAAACACATTTATTTCATTTGGGAACACCACATATACATATGGAGTTGGCCAGATGTGTGTAAATTACTGTTCATGGTAATTTGAAAACAAATGCCGTTGTCGGACACACACAAACACACCGAACACACAGAGCACAAACACACACACACATCATGCGCACACACCAAGAAACAAGTACACAATCGCTTCCATATCCTCCATTGTTGTGTGTGAGTTGTGTCGCATTGAAGATGACGCCACTGCAGTTTTATCTCAGCGTCGCTCCGCCCAAAAAGCCCGCCAAAAAGCTGATCGCCCCGCCTACACTGCGTTGCTAGCCCAGGTCCTAAACTGTAATGGAAATGCAATACGGCCTGGGCCGGCCAGCGAGGCAGCCCGAGGCCAGAGCGAGGACGCTTAGGGACGCTTAAACGGGGCTACCCCGCTGCAGTGGAAACGCGCCATTAGTGACCAGAAATCTCCTTCATAAAACGAGTAATAGGGGGGTTAATCGGGCAGTTCGATGTGTCTCGAGGTGTGTGTGGCTAAAACATAGCAGCCTGCAGTCGCTCTTTAGCTGTTCTAATGAAAGTAAACACAGTGAAGGCGTTGCGTAGAAGGCACAGCTCTTTGCGCGCTGGTGCTGCACTTCTCAGAGGCGGAGTACACGTCCCGCTGCCTCCTGATGCTGTAGCGATTTCATGAAGTGAATGAGAGTCCGAGTTCGAAATATATCTAAAATAATGTATGCACTGCCATTTCCCAGCATAAACATTACAGTCTGCAATTAAACGGTTATCTCCTGTGTGCTCCACTTCCTACTTGGCGCTCCAGTAACTTTCTCGTGCGAGCGAGATACAGTATCTTTGTTTTTCTTTCATTGCCCTTTAGGGGCTCCGTACAATACCAAAACAAATGCAAATATGTAATTAAAAAAAGTCCTTTCGAGTCATCTGTCTCAAGTCAAGTCTTAAGTCATGAACACCAAGTCAAAGTCAAGTCTTTTATCAATGTTATCAAAAATATGCGACCACTGGTAATTAGAAAAAGAAAAGGTAGTAAAAGAAATAAATATATTAATAGATTCCATTAAATGGCTTCTCTCATATACATGTTTGTGTAATGTTCTATTACGTTTGAGCCCACTTGAAGAACTTAACTCAAAGGAATAAATGCAGTTATAGAAATGTTTCTTATCACCACACTCATACACACTGTTAGTCTAAACATTGAGGTATTTCCCACTGAAACTGATTTGTTTTTGTTTTGGATGACAGAGGTTTTATTTCTCAAAAATGACTTCAGTTATAAGGCTGCTTTGGTTTAAGCAATGATACAAAGAAAGAAAGATTGAGTTTAAAAAAGGTGTTTTTATTTCAAAACAATTTGTCTTTTTAAACGGTAAAATGTATTTTGCAAAATCTCCACCTATTTCTAATGTGTAATGCATGATTGTAAGGAATTAGGTTGATGTGCTTTTAACAAACCATCTCTGGCATTTTCCAACATGAAATAAAATGAGTCTCATGTCCATCCATGTGGCATGTTAACATACAGAGGAGCACCGAGATATGCAAGTCCACTGGACTGTATAAACCCTCATGACATAAGGCACCTATTACACATGATTGTGTTTCTTAAATTATAGTTTACAAAAAAACTCTTCCTAAGGAGGAGGTACTCAGGTACTCATTTTTCCTAAATTATTTCTTATCCTTTTTTTTCTTAGTTGTTTAGATGGCTATTAGGCTTTTACGGTACATGATTCATTGTCACAACAGAGTATCAATAGTTCCACTTGCATACAGTTTTTTGCTACATTACCCATCTCTGATTCAGACACTACGCTATTCATACCACATTATGTCTGAATCTCAATCTCAAGTCAAATGTTTTATGATTTTACTGTTAAAACACAAGTTATTGTTTTAACTGGTAATCTTAAATGTATACTTGTTTTGTGCAAAGGGCTTTGTCTAATCAGTACTATTGCACTTTGAAATGTGAGAACAGTTTACCCTTCTCACTTTTTGTCACTGAATTGAGCAGCGGTCTGAAACCATAACTTCTCCACCTGCTCCTTTCCGAGCTCCCATAGCTGACTGAGAATGTGGACACAATTCTTGGATGTAATCATCAAATACTCTTCGTTCTCAGGATGCAAGCTCACAGAGTAATGAGATAAAACTATCGCCTGGCAGAAGCGGGACAGCACCAGCACATAGAGACAATCTTTCTCAGCTTCGTTGAGGGGAAGGAAACTTTCCCAGCCCGCAAGGACAGGTCCACCCACCTCTATGGGTTTAGGGTGCTCAATCATCATGTACATGATAGTGATGGCTAGCTCGTGGATGTAGTAGCCGCTGTGCATGTCACCAAAGTCAAGGATGCCAGAAATCCTATGGCCATCTCTCCCATCAGGTTGTACGAGCACATTGAGGTAATTGAAGTCACCGTGGTTTATGCCTTAGAACAATAAAAAAACAATAAAACGTTAATATGAATCAAAACTACTTATCACTCATGTATACGGTGACATTCTATACTGACAGTATTCAAGGTGCATATAGGCGTGTCAAGGGAAACGAGTAGAAAAGTGTTTGTAAAGTTAAAATTATACTCACACTTTCGGAAATTGCAGCGTTTCAGGGTCACAGAGGTCTTGTACTGATAAAGGACAGATTTCACAACCTTCTCCAGAGGATTTCCATCAAATAAATGGATGTATGGTTCCAGCAGGGGAAGATTTGACAAACTCCATATGAAATTCTCTCTCTCCAGAACGGCAAGATGAGGGTGCACCATCTAGAAAAGAACATAACATAATAATATCAGAAAGCAGGAAGAAGAAGTTAAAGTCAGAAGTAAAAGGAGGATAAGTGAACATTTTCTCAGCAACACTTGCAGTACAGCTTTAAGCTAAGCAGTGAAGGGCTAGTGCTTTATTATATGGGTTAGTCCATGTAAAGGCAAGTTAGATTAGAGACTTTTAATGCCACTTGTAAAGAGATTTAAACCAACTTCACAATATCCAAAACACTTCCATATACCTTGCCTGGTGCCTTCGTCATGCCAGAACATCTTGGTTGGGTAGCCAATTTTCATTGAATTCCTTTTCAAAAACGTCCCCATGTTGTCGCTAGTTATCATAAGCATCCGGGCCCCAAACTAACAATTAGTGATGTTTGTTTAACTTTCCTGATCTGCCTAACATCAGCCTAGAAGAGTCATTCCAAAAATAGATGAAACCAATTAAATTGAGGTTTAATAGTGCAGTTAAAGGTGGGGTAGGTAATTTTGCAGAAACCAGCTCGAGTGCGCTAGAATTTGAAAATACACAACCGGAAAAAATCTGCCACTTCCTTACAGAGCCCCTCCTCCAACACACACGAACGCGCACGTGACCAATGAGGGCACGAGATAAGTTTGTGCACAGAGGAAGGCTGACAGGCAGGTAGGCCATCCAGTTATTTTAGCCGGGCTGGCTAAAATGATTGGTCATGCTTTTTACAGTACTACGGATTTTTTGTCAAAGCACTTACGATATTCATTGCTACCGGGATGTTAAGAGCCTTCCATGAAATATAACAAAAAGTGTATCTCGAGCCGGTTTCTCAAACTTACCTACCCCACCTTTAAAATGACAATGTCAAAAAAAAAATCTCATTACCATAAAATAAATTATTAACCAGGTTAATGTATAACTTAAGAAGTGTAATTCAAAACGACAGCAGTATTGGTAGATATTGTCATTGAAGACAATTTCATAAGGTACTATTCTACATCGCTTTGATGTCACAATACATGGAAATTAGATTTAAGGGTATGAGGAAAAATAATGCCAATGATCAAAAAGTGTTATCGTTATACCTCTTGTAGGATTGTGTCCATTGTGGCTGCCATCTTGCCAGTTTCATACAGTAACTGCGGTGTTAGAGGAACCTTGGATATCGTGGTTCCAGGCAAATAAGTAAGCAGCCGCACCATGTACTTCTGACTGCCATAGCCGCAATCTATCAAAGGTAAAGACAGGATAAGTGTTACAGCTATTCCTCTCACTCACTTAGCCATCATAAAGCATGAACTGTCTAGTGTGGCCTTGCTCAGGATCACACTTATCACTTTAGAGCGGGAATATTAGAGCGTAGGCATTATGTTTAAAACTGTGGGATTTTTTTCAAACTCAACACATTCACCACAAAACCTTACAATCAACCAGGAAAACATTATGCATCTTTTGCCTGGGGACATGTAGGGAGACAACACTTAACACTGACTTTTGTGTCAATACATTACACATAAACTATCATCTGAATAAGCAAATGTAGGAAATGTCTTTTTTTAGAGTGCTGAATCACTAATACCTAATGTTTTGCCGGTGTGACTGATCAAATACCTATTTCTTCCAGGCTCATCAGCTGTCCTGAAATGTTGGGAAGGGCTGTTTGGGCAGGAAGTCCATTCTGGTGCAGGAAGGACATGGCATGCGTCTGCACCTCGATCAGGGCGGGGTTTTTACTGTCTTCCGAGTTCATTATCTTCAGGACATACTTGCCATCCTCGATGGGGTCTATGAAGAAGTTTTGGTCATCGTAGCTTGGAAGAGAGCTGATTTCTGATGCCGTCAGCCCAAAGAGCCTCTTCACCGTCTCAGCCACCTGAGACTGGCTGAAGTTGGGCGTGGCGTGTTTCACTGACATTATTGCTGAATGAAAACAACATGGTATCACAAAAATGACACAGATATTTGAGAAATAAAAGCATTACAGTTACTTGTACAGAATAGTAAATGTTTAATAATACAATTACTTTGTACAGCTTCTTAAAGAAATAAACAGTAAATGTGTTTTATCATTATTTCACATCCTTTTTTATGAAATAATGATAAAGAATCTGATCTTGAAATCTAATGCTGAAGTGTTAATGAAGTGTTAATAAATAAATTAAAGTTCCATGCCTTTTTACTTATATTTGTTATTTATAATTAATTAAATAATTTACCCAACTCATAGGACACACATTGTGAAAGTCTAGCTTTTCCAATGTGATGATTTCTAGTTTTCCTTTGTCTATCTATGATGATGTTCTCTGCAAAAAGAAGCTAAAGAAAAAAAATACATATGGTCTTTTGAAACCTTTGAAAGTCTTATGCACATGCAAATGACTGTTTACTGATTTAAAAAATAAACGTGGTTGCAGTAGTCCAACCTCTTGCAAAGTGTGACCTTTATTTGAAAATATACCGCTGCACACTGGATGTCTTTTCCATACGTAGCCAACTAGCTCTATGGCAATTATTAGCCCACATGCTATTATTTATTGAATTTTCTTCTGGTGGTATTAATGGCATCAACGCAGATTAAACAAGAAAATAGATCGACATATACTTCACAATGTACACGTACAGCGTAGTTTCTAATATATCAAGTCACAGTTTGAGCAAGGACTTGATCTACGTAAAATATATGTTGCATTCAACACGCTGCATGAGATAACAGTATGCAAGCTACATGAAATAGCAGCAATAACGGGTTTCAATAACATACTTTAATCAAGTTTCTGTAAACCTACCTTACGATATGTAAAAAATACGGTTTCACGTCACATAAAAGCTGTACATTGCTGGACTCTTGGAACACATTATGCACAGAGCTGTAAAAATATATCTACATCCTGTGCATTTACGACGCCGGAAAAGTATCAAAGTGAAGACTATTGGTTTAAAAATAAAAGGCTTAGTGGATTATATCAATTTTAAATCAACATATGTATGATAGCAGCGAGGATTTTAGTCTGAACTATTGTGACATTACGTTTGTCCAACTTAATTGAAAAACATTTCCAATGGCAAACGGAATTTCTAATTTCTAATCCAAATGTTGCTCTTACATTGAGCCCATATAGGCTACAAACACTGACAGACTGGACTTTAACAGACTGTCTCAGTCTATTATTTTCTGTCTGATGGAGACTTCATACAGACTTCAACAGGTTCCACATATTTTATACATTATTGGTGACGTATGGTTTTAGTCGAAAAGTTTGCAGTCAAAATATTCTGCTGCTTTCCCAAGCCTTTTTACTTTCTTTTCTCATCTTAATACAAATTATTTCACTACTACTTACATCTGATATTTAACTCCTTCAGCCTATTTCCAGCTGCAGAAACCATTCAACTATTACATTATTCAGCTAGTTCAGGACATCAAGGCTATACATGTTGTTGTTTATACCTTTTTTTAAACCTTTTCTTTTAAATATTAAGCTTTTTCTGCATTTTTGTAGCTAAAAGCAGCTACAATTCAGCTAATAACATATTCAGATTTTTCTGCATTTTCAGCTAAATTCAGCCATAAATGTTCACAGTTTACAGCATTCGCACGCATTTTCTGCAGGAAATGCATTTTCTAGTTATATGTTGTACTTTGGATTCCTAAAGCTTTTAGTCTACCTTACATCATCCAAGGGTAGTTTTCACTATAAGTAAAACATAATGTTTGGACGGACACTATCATTTACAGTTTTTTTACTATGTTCAATCTGAATTTTCTTTAAAATAAAAAACATCTATATTGATTCTGACTCTTCTACATCCAACTCACAGGTTTATCATTACTTTGAGAAAAAAAAATATTAATTGAACCCTTTTAGAAGGGAAGATATGGTTATTTGTTCTGGGAATGTCATTTTCGAGCCTGAGACCTGAAAAACAGGCTGAGGGCTAAACTGATTAAAACGTTTTCAGCGGGACGTTTTATTTTGGTTCCCAGAATGTTCTTCTGAAAGGTAGGATAACGTTCTCTAAAAACATTGTTAAAATGTTTGTTGATAACTTTCTTAAGATGTATGAGCGCATTGAGACAATGAATAGGACGTACATTATTAATGAAAGTGAAGTACAGTGCATATATCCCTTCACAGAACTAAAGAATGCTTTTAAATAAGGTTTAATGAGATGATGGAATCAAAGGTGAACTGTATAACATAAAAAGGCACACGTGCCGAAAACCCAACCCCAGCAGGGGGTTCTGGGGGGATTCTACCGCAGGAGATTTTTAGAACTACTAACATATAAACTACGTATTCTGGTACACTCTGAGAAGAAAATAAATAAATCTATTACTACCTGACATATTAATAATATGTTATGCCATTGTTTGTTTTTCACTTTGTTCTGACAGCTGAACTTGCTGCTCCACACAGAGAGAAGAGTAAAGAGGAGATAGTCTGTGTGAATTACTTTAAATTGTGGGTAAGAGTAGATAGCTCCCATTGTTCTGTGACCTGTCAATCATCAAACCGGAGGTCATATTTCATTCATTCATTTGTATCTGAAATTGTACCCATGGATGTATAAAGAATAGTTATAACGCAAAGTTATTCTCCGTGAGGACTTCTGGCAACAATCTGGATTCTGATTGGCCAGAAGACTCGAAAAAAACCTCAACAAAGATGTTTTATTGAGAAGATGATCACTACTTGACAGAAGTTTTCAAAAACGTTTATGGACTTCGGTACTTCCAGTCAAACGCCTACTGCATGAACAGTGTTATAAATCGTGCCTTCAAAATAAAAGTTTGACTTTTTCCAAAAAAAAAAAAAAAAATCCTTTTTTGTCAATTTTATTTTCTTCACTCAGACATCTGCGACCCACTCGAAACGGACCCACCAGTTTAGAACCACTGCACTAAGGTATGTAGGCCCACAGTACTCATAATATCATATGTGTAAAATATCAGAAAATAATCACACTTTTTTCTGACTATAAAGGTAGTGTCTCGTATGTAGGTTCTAACTGTTGGATAAGCTATCTGGCCGTGTGTGGTTTGTGAGGGCTGCGTATAAACAGTGTCCGCTGTTTATGCATATTGGATAAAAATCGTTATTGCACCATTTCGATTTGAGACCGACAGACATATAGAAAAACGGACCGACTGTCACTGCCCGTCCCTGAAACCCCTGTTAGTGTTTGTATGTGTTTGTTTATACTATGTGTCTCTCTGCCGCTCTAGCTTTTTACCAGCATATTATTTGACAACTGTGCCTGCTTTTGCCTCACACTCATTTGTATGTCCCTCTCAGGAGGAATCCAAGGCCTTCCACACTCCCAAGACCAGCCAGGCCTCTTGACCCACCCTGGAACAACTGTTTCGCATTTAAAAAAAAAACTTCTGATAAATCGGAACGATAAAGCACGTTATCCTACTCTAAAATAATAACATTCTGGCAACATTAAAAAATCTAACTTGCAGCTGAAAATATTTTAAGAATAGTAGGCCATAATGTTCTAACAATGTTATCAAAAACATTTAAAAAAGGTTATTACCAAGCATTTTAAGAATGTTTTTAGAGAAAGTTATCCGACCTTTCAGAAGAACATTCTGGGAACCAAAATAAAACGTCCCGCTGAAAACGTTTTAAGAACAGTAGCAGGGCATAATGTTCTAACAATGTTATCAAAAACATCTTAAGGAAACTTCCCGCTGAAAACATTCCTAGAACAGTGAATGGTAACATTCTCAGAATGTTTTTAGAACCAACAATGTCTAGCTGGGTTAGCCCTGGGTTTCAGTGAAACTAATGAAAGGCTTTGAGCAAGTCTGACAGGATTATAAATAATAAACCAAACCCATGTGATATTTGCCAAATGTGATCATCAAATACAAATGTGTGCAAATTAAACAAATAGTGAAAATAGTAGAAATAATAAACTCAGGACAAAAAAGCATTTTGGCTCTTACACATATATTTAAAAGGAAAATGAGGAAACTTTTGAACAGCCATACTAATTACATGTTTTGCATGTACAATGATTTAAACAAACCAATAAATACCAACCAATCAATCAACCGATTGACTGGGTCAAATAGTGCTTAAATATGTTAATTATGTTTCACTGCTATTCCTTTTCCAGGTTGAATGTTTAGCTTTCCAAAAATCATTGTTCCTATTCCCAACATGTTTGGTCCTGTTTGCCAGCACATCATTCCTTGATAACTCACTGCTTAGTAAAGGTTAGGTAAATGGCTATAAAGATGGTAGATCTCACAAGCTTCAGAACGGCTATAGGTTACAGTCAACATGACTAAATACATATCTGAGCGTTCGATCTACTATGCCTACCAGTCATTTAACAGAAAACATATGCACTTACCCAATGTCTTTCAGCAGATAGATAGTGTAGGAGATGAGCGACAGTAGAGAATGTGGCTCTCACATGCAGTTGAACAGGACTTGTGATTTGAGGAGGAGTCAACCAGAGCACCTTGGTACAGTCCCCTCCAAAACGATTGGAACAGCGAGGCCAATTGCTTTTTGCTGTACACTGAAAACAATTGGGTTTGAAATTTAAAAAATGTATACGAGACAAAAGGTCAGTATTTCAGCTTTTCATTCCAGGTATTTTGGTCTAGATATGTTAAACAACTGAGAAGATAGCACCTTTTGTTTAAACCCACACATTTTTCAAGTGAGCAAAAGGAACATGTTACTGACAGGTGTTTTTTGTTGCCCAGGTGTGTCCTGCTACATTGATAATTCAAACAATAAATAGCACTTTTTTTAACATATATAGATGTAAATACCTGGAATGAAAAGCTGAAATACTGACCTTTTGTCTCATATTAATGTTTTTATTTCAAACCTAATTATGTACAGCAAAAATAAAGCAATTGGCCTCACTGTTCCAATAGTTTTGGAGGGGACTGTATGCTAAAGAGGTAATCTGCCACCAATGTCTTTCACACTGATGCACTTGTCTAACAAGGGCAAAAAACACATAACTTGCTTTACGCAAAATCTCTCATTATCGCTATTACGGCCTTCATGTACAGAAACCCCCAAAACAATCTGGTTCCCCGTCACTAACAGGGATCACTAATGGCGCGTTTCCACTGCAGCGGGTAGCCCCGTTTAAGCGTCCTTAACCGTCCTCAAGCGGCCAGGCCGGTTTTTGGTGGCGTTTCCATATAGCTTAGTACCGGCCAGCGGGTACTTTTTCCCTCTTTTTCCGGCTTCATAAAATCGTGGTTCCCTCAGACCAGGGCCAGGGCTGAACTAGTGACGTCAACACTCTCGACTGCTGATTGGTCAGAGAGAATCGTCACAAGATCGCACGCAAGTTCATCCCTAGCGTCGCATATATATTTAGAAGCAAGCTTGCAGCATTTTTAGAAACAGCATTTTGTAAACGGATGAGCTACAAAAATGGCTACGTCTAATAAGAAAAGCACACCGTGGTCGACCGAGGAGGTGACGACGTTCCTACATCTCATTGGGGATGATCAAATCCAGCGGGAGCTCGACGGAACAACTCTAAATGTGAACAAAAACAAAGCCGATCGCCCCGCCTACACTGCGTTGCTACCCCAGGTCCTAAACTGTAATGGAAATGCGCCACGGCCTGGGCCGGCCAGCGAGGCAGCCCGAGGCCAGAGCGAGGACGCTTAGGGACGCTTAAACGGGGCTACCCCGCTGCAGTGGAAACACGCCATAAGGTGATCAGGAGAACATGACTGGCAGAGACTTAACCTTTAAGAGTGCATGTAACACTGCACTATCCATGAAGATGGCAACACCTTGGAATTTTATAGTAAAAGAAAATAAAGTTGAACTGTGAAGTAGTAGTAGAATGATAATAAATTAATGTAAGTATGTCGATCTAAATCAAGGGCACGACAGCCCTTTTTAGATGGAGGTAAACACATCTGTTGTGTGCAAATTACATATATAAACATTGTTCTAAGGTTGGGCATTTTGCATGAATGTTTGCGAAAAGGCGCAGTATTAAACGTGTTTGTGGAACAGGGAGCTGCTATAAATCAAAAGGATGTTGATAATGATGATGAACTAATATAGTGAAGTATATTCAATATACACTGTATACACTTCTTCATGTGGAGATGATGCCTACAAAGGTTATCATGAACATTTATGGCCAGGTTTTACGACTGTCACCTTCCTGGTCGTTTTAACTGTGTTAACTTGTGTTATATGCAAATGAGCTGTGTGGTTGCCCTGACGTCATCTCTGCCAAGATTGTGATTGGAGCACACCGGCCCGACACACTCCAATCGCAGCGCACAGCCGGCGCACACCTGCTGGAGATGACTACAAAGCCTGGGGACAATTATCACTCTGGAGGCTCTGACATGTGGACAGACGCCTCTCGCTACTTAGCGAATTCTGTTAACTGTGGTTAAACTTGTGTGATTAGTAGTGTCTAGAGTAGCTTAAAGTGTAGAGTAGCTTAGTTAGTGTTTAGAGTAGTTTACGATTCTGTGACTGTTGCCTTTAGTTTAGCTGTGTTTTTGTACAGAGTCTTTTTGTTAGCTGTACCACTTTTAAAGTGAGGTTTTGTTTAGTTTCTTATTTAGTGTAATAGTGTTTATTCCCTTGTATACAATTAGACTCCTTTTGTTAGAGTCCTCCTTTTGTTTGGTTCCTGTGCTCTTTTGGCCTTTTTTGTTGTTCCAGGATGCATGCCTGCCATTTTGTTTACCTCTGCTATTTAAAACAAACCCATTATAATTATACCAATTCCAACTGGTGTGTGTTGTTTTCCTCTACCCCTAGAGGGGGACGTAACTTACATGAGACGTCATTGGCTGCCATCTCCTGGTCTGCCTCCTGAAGATTGTGATTGGAGCACACCGGGCCCGCCGCTCTCCAATCGCGGCGCACAGCCGGCGCACACCTGCTGGAGATGACTACAAAGCCTGGGGACAATTATCACTCTGGAGGCTCTGACATGTGGACAGATGCCTCTCGCTACTTGCTCTTAGAGAATTATGTTAACTGTGGTACAACTTGTGTGTAGTGTAGCTTAGTTAGAGTGTAGAGTAGCTTAGTTAACGGAGCCTACACACGGCGGCGTGCGTTACCGCTTGGCGGTGGGCGTGTCTTGAGCTTGGGGAGTCAACGCGACCAACAACCAATCATATGAATGTCCCGCCCCGGACATACAAAGCAAAGCTCATGCTACATCCATGCTGGCTAAATATACTGTCTATGCTTGCTAGCTGTCCATTCAAACTAAGTATACTGGCTATAAACTCCCCAAACAGGCGAAAACCTACCAGTTTCACCCACTGTCTCTGCCACCTCCCCCCATGCCTGGCTCCTCCGGTTTGTATCCCTGTATGTAAAGAGGGACTGGTCATATAGTACCGGGTGATTCCCTACCGCCACGATAATTTCTCCTCCATTTTTTGACATATGGGAAATAACTGCGGTCTGGCTCTCCCAACATACACGCGGTTTGTTTGGCTAGCGCTTGTACTGTCAGATTTGCATACGCGGGATTTTATTGGCTGACGCCTCCGTCGAGGCGGCAAAAGTAGAACATTGCTCTACTTTTGCAGCGAGCACGGCGAGAGGAGCTACGCTTTGCTCCCACAATGCAGTTCGGCGAATCATGACGTCACCCCATTCAAAGTGAATGGGCAGAAGCGTTGAAGCGGCAACGCACGCCGCCGTGTGTAGGGGCCGTTACTGTTTACAGTATAGCTTATGATTTTGTGACTGTTTCCTTTAGTTTAGCTGAGTTTTTGTACAGACTCTTTTGTTAGTTGTACCACTTTAATAGTGAGGGTTCTTTTGTTGTTATTTAGTTTGTTAGTACCTATTTCTTTGTATGTAAGTAGGCTCAGTTTTTAGAGTCCTCCTTTTGTTTGGTTAGTTATCAACCTGTGCCCTTTTGGCCTTTTTGTTTGTTCCTGGCTTCATGCCTGCCATTTTTTTTTACCCGGCTATTTAAAATAAACCCTTTATAATTATACCAATTCCAACTGGTGTGTGTTGTTTTCCTCTACCCCTAGAGGGGGACGTAACACCAGGACACTCAGCTAGACACAGCAGCTGTTGTGAGACCTTTGCCAGAGAGGGTGTAGAGGAAATCACTTTTTGCTTTGGCAAAATAAAATACCACTTACTTCTTTTTTTGAAGAACTGGTTGCAATGTTAGGTAACGTGTCACTTATGCTAGCCTGCAATGACTCACCTCACAACAAGGTGCTGCCATTTTCATTGTGATGGACACTGAGGAAAAGCCAAAAGCATTTGCATCTTGCTTTTTGACAGGCAGAGTGCAAATTGGCAAAAAAGAGAAATGCCCCCAGGGCCTTTTTCTGAAACTTAAAACTACAGCATAGAGTATTGCAATCGTCATACCGTGCAAATGCAGATGTACTTACCTAAACATAAATGGATTGCCAGATCACCTTAATACTGAGACACTGGTTTACCTGTAGAACTGAGCTGTATGTGGAGCATGGATGCTTGCTTTAGGGAATGAGTCACAGCTCCTACAGTTCCAAGGGCACTTGTCCAAGGTGACTCAGTGCATGTGAGAACTTGTGATATAAATGGGAAATAGATAAAGGAAACGATTGAACAGCACTTCCAACCTGTCACTTACCTGATTTAAGATAAATGGTCATCAAGTCCATGATGACCATTTGTTATTCTCTTTCGAATAAGTCTTGGGTTACAATAACTCAAGTTATCATATACTGGCAATAAAATAGGCCTGGAATCATCAGTGCAGGAATCTGAACCCCAGAACGCTGTATTAGGTTCCTTCCAAGGAAAAACAAAAATGGCACAACTTTTTAATAAAGTTGTCATTAGAAAATGCAATATGTTAGTGAGTTTGACGCGGCTGTTGTTTGTCTGAAATATTGCAGTAAGTAATTCAACCGGGAGCAGCTGACAGTTCAAAGCTTCAGGCACAGGCTTCAAACCTCAAGCTTGTCAGCATTCAATTGGGTCATAAAATTATTGAAAAAGGCCAATGCTTAACTGACTTGTTTAACAAAACAACAATACAGTAGTTAGTTGTGCTAACCCCAGTATTTATGAACCAAAAGTGAAATCTTAAGGAATGCAATTCTCTATGCCCAGTCTGTGAAATCAGCCCAAAATTGAATCAAAGGATATAGAGTGGCGAAGTCCCTCCCCTTCCGGGGGAGCTCCATGGGACCTTATTTCGCAAAAATCATGTATTTAAGTCAATGGAGAGAGAAAGATTATCTTTTGATCCCGTTTGAATTGTGCCACGAATTACACATATGATGTTTGTCAATTTTTAAAAGATAATTTTACAAGTCAAAAAAATTAAAATGTGTCGTAAAACTGTGAAGTAACACATTTTTGTGTGTGAAGCGCTCAATTAACTACAACTCTGGTCTTGCATACGTCACCAACACCAAGATGGCCGTCACGTTAGCACATTTCACCTCTTTCTTTCAGAATGAAGCGAAAAGTATTAAAAGAGGTGAAAATCACAACAAGTCTGGCCATGTTGAGAACTGTACATACACAAAAGGGAAGTTAGTCGATTCCGTAAGAGCCAGCATGCGGGACCGGCTTTACAAGGTTTCGGTGAGTAACACGAGTGTAATGTGTAACGTTAATGTAGTGACTCTGGGATTTGTAGTCTTTCTAGTTGCGTATTTTTCATAGTCTTATATTTCAACAGTTTTAAGACTTTTTTGACATGGAAATTATTTTTTAAGATTGACAAACATCATATGTGTAATTCATGGCACAATTCAAACGCGATTGAAAGATACGTTTTCTCTCTCCATTGACTTCAATACATAATTTTTCAGAAATAAGGTCCCATGGGGCGGAAGTAGATGGGCGTGACTTCGCCACTCTATAGTCTGCATGACTAAAGGATTATCTGTACATTTGCCTTTATTTTCCACTCATTTAACATATAATAACTGATGCACACTTACCCATTGTCTGTAAGCAGATAATACAGGATACAATATTAGAGAAAGTACAGAATGTACATCTATTAAAGAATAGAATAGAATTTGAGGGATGAAACCTTCTTTAATGGTCACACATGCAGAGTACACAGCACACACAGTGAAATGTGGCCTCTGCATTTAACCCATCCTACTACTAGGAGCAGTGGGCATCTATTGCATATCGCCCGGGGAGCAATGGGGAGTGAGGGGGGAAGGGGGATGTCCGGTGCCTTGCTCAAGGGCACCACGGCAGGGCAGGAGGTGAACTGGGACCTCTCCAAGTACCAGTCCACACTCCATATTTAGGTCTGGTCGGGGGCTTGACCCTACAGCTACCAATCCAAGCCCCTACTGACTGAGCCACTGCCAGACTGTAGAACTGTAGAACAAGTTGTAATACTTTTAAGGAGGAGCTAGTCAAACCACATCACCTCGTGGGCATTAAAGGTATAGTTCAACTTCCGAGAGCGATGCTCTGTTCCAGGAAAAGCCTGCAAACCAGGAACAGCCTGCAGACATTAACAGGGTTACACACATGGAAGCTGCCCAGTACAACCACAGTCTGATCTGATGGCCACTGAGCGGTTGGGGTTAGGGATCTACCTCAATTTCACCTCAGTGGTGGTAATGAGGGAGGGGCAAGTGTCACTTTTCACTTTCCACCACCTTCATTTATCATGCCAGTCTGGGATTGCTTGCTTCACTGTAGGCGACTAATGTTCCTAAATAGGAAATACTAATTATACGAGCCTCTTCGATTGTATACCCGCAAAAGGGAGCGATCTAATTGAATAAAACAAATGGCTATCTGCTGTGCAGACCACAGCCAGAGACTAGTGGAAATGGACGCCAACCAGCAGGTAGACTTTGAACTGGTGGCCAAATAATACGCAACCTCTGTTGTATGTTGATACTTTAGCTTTAGGTTAAGTCACATTGAGTAGCCTACAAAGATGTTTTATGAACAAAAATGCAAAACAAAAGTTGCTTCATCGCAACACGACATGTTTGAACAAGCACCTTAAACAGAAGAATGCAACTCTGATAGAAAATGGCTGCATCGGGCCTGTGTGAGGAGTATCTGGCTTTCAGAACAGAAACAGCACCAACTTTGTTAAATTGGTGGAGCCTAATCACTCATACAGGATCCAGTGTTTTATACATGGAGATTTGACTTTTACATTGTTATATTTTATTCTGTGTAGACTCAAAAACTATGTGGACAAACTTTTTGTCCATGAAATTCCCTAAGTAATTTAACACAATAAGAAAACAGTGGTGATATACTTACTGTATTCTACTGTTGAGAAACCTACCCAAACTATTTTGCATTTATTATGAAAGAAGATATTGTTTTTTTATTCATTTAATTTTGTCTAATTCTTTTTAAAGAGTAAATTACAAATATTTTATGATACTTTAAGTTGGAATGTATGACTTGAGAAATGCAATTTTTTTAATTATCAGTAGTCCATCCATTTCCTGTCGATAACTAAGCAAGAACACCAATGATCCCATTTTTTTATAAGATCGCATGATGATGATGATGATGGCCACACAAGGGCAGTATAACACCATATTTTGTACACAGATGTAAAGCCTGGGGACATACGTTACTGGTTACTGGTTAATCTGGATCAGTCTGTATCAGATCCGTTGCAGCCACTTTTTTAGAGATTTGGGTATGGAGGAAAATAGAGAGGGTTGTGTTTTCTGACACTTGGTGAGTTCCCTGGAACACCGGGGACACATATTCATGTATAAAAGATGTACAAAAGTGCATTTTGCATGATAGGTCACCTTTAAACATCCTAGGTTTCAAAGCACCTCATCAAACAAAAAAACAGGAGTAACACTGGATGGAATTAATTCCCTGAATTATAATAAAAATGAAAACTACATGTACTTACTAGGAAATTGTTATACAGAAACAAAATCTAATCTGAAAACATTGCATTAAAGAATAGAATATTGGGTGTTTGCATGATGAGTATTGCACCCACGATTGAAGTGCTTCTGAAACATAGCAGTTACAAGTTAATTATTAACTACACTGACCAATGTTTCTGTTACACAATTATAATAACTCTAAAGAAATGTTTAACAATGCAGGTCAAAGACCATACAAATGAATTATATAATGGAAAAATGGCTTAAAACGGTGGCTGAGTCAGTAGAAGAAAAGATAAAGATAAAAACGTGAAAGTAAGTTTGACTCTTTCAAAAGGTCTTCAATTATTTATGAATGATATTGTTGTAACACAGTAGATACTGTATCTTTGGTGGCTCAATATGCTACTGGGATAAAGAAAAACACCATGGCCTCATACTGGCTCTGGCACTGATGTGTTTTGTCTATAAAAAACCAACACACTACTCATAACAGTACATCAGAAAAAGGCACTGCAAAAGCAAGCCTTAGAACAATCCAAAACTAAAGCAAGCTACAGACCTTTGTGCCTTAGTGATCTAAACGCATATAAAGTTTTGTGAAAAATTGGTCGAGCCAGATAGCGAAATAACTCATAACCACTACAGCATGTGTCTCTTTTATCTGGTTTAACCAATCATTTTCCTCCTGGTAGTAATTAGCAGAGGTGGGAGTAAGTCATACATGTACACAGGCGGCTGTGGCTCAGTCGATAGTGTGCTGGACTTCGAATCAGGGGATATCAAGTTCGAGACCCACTGCAGTCAGCATGTTGTTGTGTCTGGGTAAGACACTTCACCCCAAATGGCTCCTGTGGGGATTGTCCACAGTACTGAATGTATGTAAGTCACTTTGGATAAAAGCGTCTAACAAATGACATAATGTAATGTGCAAGTCATGAGCAAGTCTCAAGTCTTAACCTACAAGTCTCAAGCAAGTCCCAAGTCACTATGGTGGGAGTCAAGCAAGTCATTGCTCAGGTCAAGCAAGTCACAAGTCAAGTCATATGAAATTCTGATGAATAACCCGTTTCCGCATTTAAATCAGTTAAAATATTGTGGTTATGAAAAGTTTTGTTTTATTTTGAGAGTGGGGTGCTGAAAATGATAACCCTATACGTTCTAAAAGGGCTCTAAAGTGATAACAGGAGTACAACACAAATATTTTTGCATCACCATGTTAAGCCTCCTGCCCTGGCTCCCCTTCAGCAGAGTCAAAGCATTTCTCCATGGTCTGTCCAAGGTGCTCCCATATGACTCTGTGTCATTGTTTTCCCAACTGTGTCTGTGCACAAAGAAATATTGCATCAAAGCCAATACAACGGAATAGTGTATGTAGTACCAGGGCGCATGATATGTGTGTGTGTGTCTGTGTGCAGACATTAAGATTAAACACATTTATATCATTTGGGAACACCACATATACATATGGAGTTGGCCAGATGTGTGTAATTACTGTTAATGGTAATTTGAAAACAGATGCCGTTGTCGGACACACACAAACACACCGAACACACACACACACACACAGAGCACAAACATCATGCGCACACACCAAGAAACAAGTACACGATCGCTTCCATATCCTCCATTGTTGTGTGTGAGTTGTGTCGCATTGAAGATGACGCCACTGCAGTTTTATCTCAGCGTCGCTCCGCCCAAAAAGCCCGCCAAAAAGCTGATCGCCCCGCCTACACTGCGTTGCTAGCCCAGGTCCTAAACTGTAATGGAAATGCGCCACGGCCTGGGCCGGCCAGCGAGGCAGCCCGAGGCCAGAGCGAGGACGCTTAGGGACGCTTAAACGGGGCTACCCCGCTGCAGTGGAAACGCGCCATTAGTGACCGGAAATCTCCTTCATAAAACGAGTAATAGGGGGGTTAATCGGGCAGTTCGATGTGTCTCGAGGTGTGTGTGGTTAAAACATAGCAGCCTGCAGTCGCTCTTTAGCTGTTCTAATGAAAGTAAACACAGTGAAGGCGTTGCGTAGAAGGCACAGCTCTTTGCGCGCTGGTGCTGCACTTCTCAGAGGCGGAGTACACGTCCCGCTGCCTCCTGATGCTGTAGCGATTTCATGAAGTGAATGAGAGTCCGAGTTCGAAATATATCTAAAATAATGTATGCACTGTAGTGCCGAGAGATAGGGAGTCGGAGGCGGTGCAATGGAGGTACAAAGCTTGCTTTAATGAGCAGCAGAAATGTAGATGTTGTTGGGTCGCAGCCCGGGACGACAAGAGAGAGAGCCAGGAGGGCACACAACATAGATAAACACATATATGTCCGTGTGGAAACAATAGCACCAACTGTAGTTCCATGTATGAATTATGTCCCAGTGTATTAATAGGTGGTCAACACACAAGCACCCCCAGAATTCAAACATGGCAAAAAAAATCCTCGCGTCCGTGGAGGAAGCACCACAGGGGCCGAGGAGGGTGGGGCCGCAGGTGAGGACCGGGCCATGGAACGGGCCGTCGGAAGGGGGCCGCAGTAGGCGTCGTGGCGAATGAAGTCATCACCCGCCAGTCGGTGAAAGCCGGGTCGCTGAGTCGCGACGGGCGTCAACAACCCGGTGGTCCCCAGCAGGAAGGAGCGCTGCCCGGCCGCAGGCGAGGGCACAGCGGCGGCGGGCATGAAGTCCTCGGGAGGAAGGAGCGCAACCCGGCCGCAGGCAGACGTGCAACGGCGGCGGGCACGAAGTCCTCGGCAGGCGTCGAGGCATCCCCGGAAAGCAGGAGAGCAACCCGGCCGCAGGCAGACGTGCCGCGGCGGCGGGCATGAAGTCCTCAGCAGATGTCGAGGCATCCCGGGAAGCAGGAGAGGCCAGACAGGGTCCCGGAGCGCGCCACCCATGGGCCGATGGAGCATGGGCGACGTCCGGAACTGTCGAGGCAAGAGGGGGTCCAGGAGTGCGCCACCCAGGCGCCGATGAACGTGAGTGGCGTCTGGATATCCCCGGAAGGCAGGAGAGGCCAGACAGGCTCCGGAGCGCGCCACCCACGGGCCGATGGCAGCATGGGCGACGTCCAAAACCGTCGAGGCGAGACGGGGTCCAGGAGTGCACCACCCAGGCGTCGATGAAAACGTGAGTGGCGTCTGGAACCGCCATGGAGGTGGTGAAAAATGTGAGAGTGTCCACATGAGGTCAACCGGCTGGTCGAACCTCCTCTCCGGCACCAGAAAAAAAAAAAAAACTCAAAAGGGTCGATAGCCGTTAGCTGTTGCCGTTAGCTGGCAGCCACCGATAGCTGCTAGCCGTAGTTAGCCTACGTGGTTAGCTGCTAGTTGTCGTTAGCTAGCGCAGCTGGGACGTGCAGCCGCACGCCCCGAAGAAACAACCCCACGAGGTAGCAATCGGGTTCATCCCTACCCAGCAGGTCGTGCATCGTCCCCCCTGTAGTCGGAAGGCAGATGCGGGAATGGCGAGCAACATCCTCAGCCATTCCACGAGGCGCGCACCGAGACTCAGTCCGCGTGCCTGTAGCAGCCACGGTCGACTCCAAAAAATCCCCGGCATTTCGAGAAAGAAACCTGGGTTTCCTTTGCCGTGTTCGGGTCCGTCTCGGAAACTTCCCAAGACGCTGTCGGGGTCACCAATGTAGTGCCGAGAGATAGGGAGTCGGAGGCGGTGCAATGGAGGTACAAAGCTTGCTTTAATGAGCAGCAGAAATGTAGATGTTGTTGGGTCGCAGCCCGGGACGACAAGAGAGAGAGCCAGGAGGGCACACAACATATATAGATAAACACATATATGTCCGTGTGGAAACAATAGCCCCAACTGTAGTTCCATGTATGAATTGTGTCCCAGTGTATTAATAGGTGGTCACCACACAATGACTCTGTGTCATTGTTTTCCCAACTGTGTCTGTGCACAAAGAAATATTGCATCAAAGCCAATACAACGGAATAGTGTATGTAGTACCAGGGCGCATGATATGTGTGTGTGTGTGTGTCTGTGTGCAGACATTAAGATTAAACACATTTATTTCATTTGGGAACACCACATATACATATGGAGTTGGCCAGATGAGTGTAAATTACTGTTCATGGTAATTTGAAAACAAATGCCGTTGTCGGACACACACAAACACACCGAACACACACACACAGAGCACAAACACACACACACATCATGTGCACACACCAAGAAACAAGTACACGATCGCTTCCATATCCTCCATTGTTGTGTGTGAGTTGTGTCGCATTGAAGATGACGCCACTGCAGTTTTATCTCAGCGTCGCTCCGCCCAAAAAGCCCGCCAAAAAGCTGATCGCCCCGCCTACACTGCGTTGCTAGCCCAGGTCCTAAACTGTAATGGAAATGCAACACGTCCTGGGCCGGCCAGCGAGGCAGCCCGAGGCCAGAGCGAGGACGCTTAGGGACGCTTAAACGGGGCTACCCCGCTGCAGTGGAAACGCGCCATTAGTGACCGGAAATCTCCTTCATAAAACGAGTAATAGGGGGGTTAATCGGGCAGTTCGATGTGTCTCGAGGTGTGTGTGGTTAAAACATAGCAGCCTGCAGTCGCTCTTTAGCTGTTCTAATGAAAGTAAACACAGTGAAGGCGTTGCGTAGAAGGCACAGCTCTTTGCGCGCTGGTGCTGCACTTCTCAGAGGCGGAGTACACGTCCCGCTGCCTCCTGATGCTGTAGCGATTTCATGAAGTGAATGAGAGTCCGAGTTCGAAATATATCTAAAATAATGTATGCACTGCCATTTCCCAGCATAAACATTACAGTCTGCAATGAAACGGTTATCTCCTGTGCATGGCCGTATCTACCATTGAGGTCACCGAGGTCCGGACCTCGGTAATATTTTCCGAGCTGTGTAACAAAACTTGTGAAATAATTGCACTAAACGGGGTTCTTTGTAGTACTTCCATTTACTGACCATGGGGGCGCTGCATAACTACGTAGCCTCGATTAAAGCAAACAGAAGAAGACGACATGTATCAACAAACCACCGCAGACCGGACTTGAACCGGAGCAGCGGAGGAGTGATGAGGTATCTAGAGATCTGAGTCCAGCGGGCTGCTTGTGTTTCTGCTCATCAGGACGTCATATGACCAGCAGATCCTGTGTGAACGCCCCCCTAGCATGTTTGGACCTCGGTATTTAGGAAATCCTGCTCCTGTGTGCTCCACTTCCTACTTGGCGCTCCAGTAACTTTCTCGTGCGAGCGAGATACAGTATCTTTGTTTTTCTTTCATTGCCCTTTAGGGGCTCTGTACAATACAAAAACAAATGCAAATATTTAATTAAAAAAAGTCCTTTCGAGTCATCTGTCTTAAGTCATGAACACCAAGTCAAAGTCAAGTCTTTTATCAATGTTATCAAAAATATGCGACCACTGGTAATTAGAAAAAGAAAAGGTAGTAAAAGACATAAAGATATTAATAGATTCCATTAAATGGCTTCTCTCATATACATGTTTGTGTAATGTTCTATTACGTTTGAGCCCACTTGAAGAACTTAACTCAAAGGAATAAATGCAGTTATAGAAATGTTTCTTATCACCACACTCATACACACTGTTAGTCTAAACATTGAGGTATTTCCCACTGAAACTGATTTGTTTTTGTTTTGGATGACAGAGGTTTTATTTCTCAAAAATGACTTCAGTTATAAGGCTGCTTTGGTTTAAGCAATGATACAAAGAAAGAAAGATTGAGTTTAAAAAAGGTGTTTTTATTTCAAAACAATTTGTCTTTTTAAACGGTAAAATGTATTTTGCAAAATCTCCACCTATTTCTAATGTGTAATGCATGATTGTAGGGAATTAGGTTGATGTGCTTTTAACAAACCATCTCTGGCATTTTCCAACATGAAATAAAATGAGTCTCATGTCCATCCATGTGGCATGTTAACATACAGAGGAGCACCGAGATATGCAAGTCCACTGGACTGTATAAACCCTCATGACATAAGGCAAGGCAAGGCAAGGCAAGTTTATTTATATAGCACTTTCCAACACAAGGCAATTCAAAGTGCTTTACAAAAAATGAAAGAGATTAAGAAAATGGCATTTAAAATCAGTCATTAAAAAGAAAAGCTAATAAAATAAACATTAAAAGAAAAAATACATGGATAAAAGTTACAGTGCAATTAAACATTAAAAGAAAAAGTACATGGATAAAAGTTACAGTGCAGTCTAAGATATGAATAGTTCAATTAAAAGCAGCGACAAAAAGAAAAGTCTTCAGCCTGGATTTAAAAGTAGTTAGAGTTGCAGCGGACCTGCAGGTTTCTGGGAGTTTGTTCCAGATATTTGGAGCATAATAACTGAAGGCTGCTTCTCCATGTTTAGTTCTGACTCTGGGGACAGAAAGCTGACCAGTCCCTGAAGACCTGAGAGATCTGGATGGTTCATAATTTAGCAGGAGGTCAGAAATGTATTTTGGGCCTAAACCATTCAGTGCTTTATAAACCAGCAGCAGTATTTTGAAATATATTCTTTGACACACAGGAAGCCAGTGTAAAGACTTCAGAACTGGAGTGATGTGATCCACTTTCTTAGTGTTAGTGAGGACTCGAGCAGCAGCGTTCTGAATTAGCTGCAGCTTCCTAATAGATTTTTTAGTGAGACCTGTGAAGACACCATTGCAGTAGTTGAGTCTACTGAAGATAAAAGCATGGACAAGTTTTTCCAAATCCTGCTTTCCAAATAAGGCACCTATTACACATGATTGTGTTTCTTAAATTATAGTTTACAAAAAAACTCTTCCTAAGGAGGAGGTACTCAGGTACTCATTTTTCCTAAATTATTTCTTATCCTTTTTTTTTCTTAGTTGTTTAGATGGCTATTAGGCTTTTACGGTACATGATTCATTGTCACAACAGAGTATCAATAGTTCCACTTGCATACAGTTTTTTGCTACATTACCCATCTCTGATTCAGACACTACGCTATTCATACCACATTATGTCTGAATCTCAATCTCAAGTCAAATGTTTTATGATTTTACTGTTAAAACACAAGTTATTGTTTTAACTGGTAATCTTAAATGTATACTTGATTTGTGCAAGGGGCTTTGTCTAATCAGTACTATTGCACTTTGAAATGTGAGAACGGTTTACCCTTCTCACTTTTTGTCACTGAATTGAGCAGCGGTCTGAAACCATAACTTCTCCACCTGCTCCTTTCCGAGCTCCCATAGCTGACTGAGAATGTGGACACCCTTCTTGGATGTAATCATCAAATACTCTTCGTTCTCAGGATGCAAGCTCACAGAGTAATGAGCTAAAACTATCGACTGGCAGAAGCGGGACAGCACCAGCACATAGAGACAATCTTTCTCAGCTTCGTTGAGGGGAAGGAAACTTTCCCAGCCCGCAAGGACAGGTCCACCCACCTCTATGGGTTTAGGGTGCTCAATCATCATGTACATGATAGTGATGGCTAGCTCGTGGATGTAGTAGCCGCTGTGCATGTCCCCAAAATCAAGGATGCCAGAAATCCTATGGCCATCTCTCCCATCAGGTTGTACAAGCACATTGAGGTCATTGAAGTCACCGTGGTTTATGCCTTAGAACAATAAAAAAACAATAAAACGTTAATATGAATCAAAACTACTTATCACTCATGTATACGGTGACATTCTATACTGACAGTATTCAAGGTGCATATAGGCGTGTCAAGGGAAACGAGTAGAAAAGTGTTTGTAAAGTTAAAATGATACTCACACTTTCGGAAATTGCAGCGTTTCGGGGTCACAGAGGTCTTGTACTGATAAAGGACAGATTTCACAACCTTCTCCAGAGGATTTCCATCAAATAAATGGATGTATGGTTCCAGCAGGGGAAGATTTGACAAACTCCATATCAAATTCTCTCTCTCCAGAACGGCAAGATGAGGGTGCACCATCTAGAAAAGAACATAACATAATAATATCAGAAAGCAGGAAGAAGAAGTTAAAGTCAGAAGTAAAAGGAGGATAAGTGAACATTTTCTCAGCAACACTTGCAGTACAGCTTTAAGCTAAGCAGTGAAGGGCTAGTGCTTTATTATATGGGTTAGTCCATGTAAAGGCAAGTTAGATTAGAGACTTTTAATGCCACTTGTAAAGAGATTTAAACCAACTTCACAATATCCAAAACACTTCCATATACCTTGCCTGGTGCCTTCGTCATGCCAGAACATCTTGGTTGGGTAGCCAATTTTCATTGAATTCCTTTTCAAAAACGTCCCCATGTTGTCGCTAGTTATCATAAGCATCCGGGCCCCAAACTAACAATTAGTGATGTTTGTTTAACTTTCCTGATCTGCCTAACATCAGCCTAGAAGAGTCATTCCAAAAATAGATGAAACCAATTAAATTGAGGTTTAATAGTGCAGTTAAAGGTGGGGTAGGTAATTTTGCAGAAACCAGCTCGAGTGCGCTAGAATTTGAAAATACACAACCGGAAAAAATCTGCCACTTCCTTACAGAGCCCCTCCTCCAACACACACGAACGCGCACGTGACCAATGAGGGCACGAGATAAGTTTGTGCACAGAGGAAGGCTGACAGGCAGGTCAGAGTCCTGCACGGGTCTGATTTTCAAGACCCGCTCCCGCCCCGCACCCGCGACGTGCAATACCGAACCCGCCCCGCTACCCGCACATATTGCCAATTAGTTCCGCAACCCGACCCGACCCGTCGGCACAAGATCCGCAACCCGACCCGAACCCGCATAGCCTATGAGCAGTGAAAACGTGCAATTATTAACACACGCAGTTTCATATTTGTCTCAGAAAGCGTGGGATGTTGGTTATTTCCTCCATCTAGGATGACACAAAAAGCCTCCCAGACGTTGGATTTCGCTCTTGAGGAAGTGTTATTGAAAATGCTGTATTCTCCGCTAGAGAGCTCCACCTCAGCCATTTCGAATGTGGCGCGCACAGCAGCAGATTGATGCGCTGCAGAGGTTATGATTATGCGCGGTCCCGCGGGGGAGAGGTCTGAGGATTTTAAACATTAAACTAATTTATTATTATTTTAATATATTTATTATGCAATACCCGCGACCCGACCCGCATCATCTTTGTTTTACCCAGAACCGAACCCGGAAAAAAGCGTTTGAAAAAATACCACCCGCGAATCACCTTTTTTGCGGGTCACCCGCGGGTAGCCGACCCGATGCAGGACTCTGCGGCAGGTAGGCCATCCAGTTATTTTAGCCGGGCTGGCTAAAATGTTTGGTCATGCTTTTTACAGTACTACGGATTTTTTGTCAAAGCACTTACGATATTCATTGCTACCGGGATGTTAAGAGCCTTCCATGAAATTTAACAAAAAGTGTATCTCGAGCCGGTTTCTCAAACTTACCTACCCCACTTTTAAAATGACAATGTCAAAAAAAATCTCATTACCGTAAAATAAATTATTAACCAGGTTAATGTATAACTTAAGAAGTGTAATTCAAAACGACAGCAGTATTGGTAGATATTGTCATTGAAGACAATTTCATAAGGTACTATTCTACATCGCTTTGATGTCACAATACATGGAAATTAGATTTAAGGGTATGAGGAAAAATAATGCCAATGATCAAAAAGTTTTATCGTTATACCTCTTGTAGGATTGTGTCCATTGTGGCTGCCATCTTGCCAGTTTCATACAGTAACTGCGGTGTTAGAGGAACCTTGGATATCGTGGTTCCAGGCAAATAAGTAAGCAGCCGCACCATGTACTTCTGACTGCCATAGCCGCAATCTATCAAAGGTAAAGACAGGATAAGTGTTACAGCTATTCCTCTCACTCACTTAGCCATCATAAAGCATGAACTGTCTAGTGTGGCCTTGCTCAGGGTCACACTTATCACTTTAGAGCGGGAATATTAGAGCGTAGGCATTATGTTTAAAACTGTGGGATTTTTTTCAAACTCAACACATTCACCACAAAACCTTACAATCAACCAGGAAAACATTATGCATCTTTTGCCTGGGGACATGTAGGGAGACAACACTTAACACTGACTTTTGTGTCAATACATTACACATAAACTATCATCTGAATAAGCAAATGTAGGAAATGTCTTTTTTTAGAGTGCTGAATCACTAATTCCTAATGTTTTGCCGGTGTGACTGATCAAATACCTATTTCTTCCAGGCTCATCAGCTGTCCTGAAATGTTGGGAAGGGCTGTTTGGGCAGGAAGTCCATTCTGGTGCAGGAAGGACATGGCATGCGTCTGCACCTCGATCAGGGCGGGGTTTTTACTGTCTTCCGAGTTCATTATCTTCAGGACATACTTGCCATCCTCGATGGGGTCTATGAAGAAGTTTTGGTCATCGTAGCTTGGAAGAGAGCTGATTTCTGATGCCGTCAGCCCAAAGAGCCTCTTCACCGTCTCAGCCACCTGAGACTGGCTGAAGTTGGGCGTGGCGTGTTTCACTGACATTATTGCTGAATGAAAACAACATGGTATCACAAAAATGACACAGATATTTGAGAAATAAAAGCATTACAGTTACTTGTACATAATAGTAAATGTTTAACAATACAATTACTTTGTACAGCTTCTTAAAGAAATAAACAGTAAATGTGTTTTATCATTATTTCACATCCTTTTTTATGAAATAATGATAAAGAATCTGATCTCGAAATCTAATGCTGAAGTGTTAATAAATAAATTAAAGTTCCATGCCTTTTTACTTATATTTGTTATTTATAATTAATTAAATAATTTACCCTACTCATAGGACACACATTGTGAAAGTCTAGCTTTTCCAATGTGATGATTTCTAGTTTTCCTTTGTCTATCTATGATGATGTTCTCTGCAAAAAGAAGCTAAAGAAAAAAATACATATGGTATTTTGAAACCTTTGAAAGTCTTATGCACATGCAAATGACTGTTTACTGATTTAAAAAATAAACGTGGTTGCAGTAGTCCAACCTCTTGCAAAGTGTGACCTTTATTTGAAAATATACAGCTGCACACTGGATGTCTTTTCCATACGTAGCCAACTAGCTCTATGGCAATTATTAGCCCACATGCTATTATTTATTGAATTTTCTTCTGGTGGTATTAATGGCATCAACGCAGATTAAACAAGAAAATAGATCGACATATACTTCACAATGTACACGTACATCGTAGTTTCTAATATATCTATCTATATATAAGTCACAGTTTGAGCAAGGACTTGATCTACGTAAAATATATGTTGCATTCAACACTCTGCATGAGATAACAGTATGCAAGCTACATGAAATAGCAGCAATAACGGGTTTCAATAACATACTTTAATCAACTGTCTGTAAACCTACCTTACGATATGTAAAAAATACGGTTTCACGTCACATAAAAGCTGTAGGCCTACATTGCTGGGGCCCAGTCCAATAGTCCATTTAGCTTAGGAACCTTCCTAACCAAGTGAAATGACCCGGAAGTACGTCAGTGGCAGCCATGATAAGTGCCGTTCCAATCCTCCAAATGAAAGGAAAGGAGGTTTCAAACTTCCTTTATAACCTCCTTTAGCTTAGGAACCACTGGACCTCCCTTACCGAAAGGAGAGGAGAAAATGCTGCCCCACAATGCATTGCAGCCGCAGCATTTGACGTCACACAACAGTCGGCCGTTCACGGACACAAACGATAATGGGAGAAATGATATCATGAAAGTAACGGTGCTTATTACGCATTTTAAAACGTATGTGGTAAGTTGCCAAAGTGCTTTGTTTTGAACGTTCATCAGTATTATAATCAAAAAGAGAAATATGAACGTTAGTTTTTACTGAAATGATCAAATAAAGTCAACATTTCACTAAGCTGTGTGGGGTTTGTTCAACTTTTAAAAGATGTTTGAATGGTGATATACACAGTGATAGATGTTAAGGACTAACGTTTATAATAAATACATTTGTATTTATTTTAAGATATTTTAATAGTTCATACAATCATACGTATTGGGATCATTTGTATAAATGTGGACCGGAGGGAGAGGGTGACGAGCATAAGTTTCACTTTCCTTTTTTATTTCAATTCCAACTTTGGTCATGAAGAATATGTTTCTCTGTTGTCCCCGTTCATAAAGCATAAAACAACAGCATCAGAGCACGGTGCAGAGTCTCTAGATGAGTTTACAGTAGTCCCTCGTTCTTATTAAACATCCATGTTGTAGTCCGCTGTATAGAAAACTGTAGTTTCCATAGTTTCCCCACAACAGCAGACGCACACAATGACGTCCGCTGGCGCATCATAAACACGTCGGATAGTGAAAGTGCATTCGGATTCTCTAAAGCAGTGGTTCTCAAAGTGGGGTCCGCGACCCCCCGGGGGTCCGTGGCACTCTGCCAGGGGGTCCGTGAAAAGTTTTCAGATTCATTAGTTTTTTTGGGTTTTTTTTGTGTAACGCAACACTTTTGGAGAGAGAGGACGCTGGCGTTGTCTGTTCGCCGCTTCTCTGTCCGAAAATGTATCTGCCGAATTTTGGACCAACGTTTCTACCTCAGTTTCCATACGTTCAGTGGCTTGCACACGCTGTTCTGGACACATTTGTAACACCCGATCGCAACTTTTTACGGATGCTCCGCTTCCGACCTGTCCACCCTACACCTGCTAATGTTGCTCCTGCTTCAGGGCTAACGCTATCGATAACGTTAGTGGCTCCATCTGACGACAAGCCCGATTCTCCGTCTCATTTTCCCGTTTTGAGTCCCGATCCTGCTTCACTGTATCACCTGCTTAGCTGCTGTTTGATTTTGTTCTGCCACAAAAGACACAACAACGGTCCTTTCGCAATTATGCCACATCAAGGTGGAACGCTCTTCCCACAACTGTAAAGGAAAGTAAAACTATACTTACCTTCAAAACCTCTCTTAAAGAGCACCTTCGGGGGAGAGCATTGCAAAACTGGCCCCGGTAATGGTACAAATCTCAACCTGTCGTTCAATGGACAGCTTCCCCCCCCCCCCCCCCCCATCTATGTATATACTCGCATTTTAGACTCTGTTACTAACTGTATATCTGTAGACTTGGTATGTCTTAAATGTCCGGTTAGGATGTATTAGAACGACATCTAAAATGCAAATTGTAAACACGCAATCTGTATGTAAAAAAAAAAAAACACCTGTATGTAAATTGTAAATAAGCCATCTGTATGTCAAATATGTCTTATATGTCTTAAATGAATTGGAAATGGGGGACCCTGATGTAAACAAGACGAAAGTCTTTCTCTGGTCTGCATCCCCTTAACAATTGTATGTTTTGAGCTGTACTGTACTGTACCCAATATACAAGCTGTTAATAAACTTTTCAATCAATCAATCCACCCAGCCAGTCTGACGGCGATTAGAAGCTAGCCTAGTTCTACCTGCTCAGGCTAGCCTGCTCTGGCCACCACCGGTGCTCCTCTGCGGCAAACGTCTTCAACTTCCACCATCTCTCCTCAGTGCTGTCCGTCCTTGAGTCACTTCCTGGACAGGCTGCCTGCTGTCCTGGTTCATCTGTACTCTTGGCTGATAGCGCATTCTCCCGGCCGATCCGCGACCACAGCTAACGCTGTGCTAACGTTAGCATCATACCATCGTGATGCTTCGTTACTCCGCCTCGCAACTTTTTAGGATCAACCACTTCACTACACCCCCTCTATGTCTGTCAGTCATTGAATACCTCGGGCTGTTACGAGTTGGCAGACCTAGGTATGTCCACAGAGGTTCCAAACGTGGGTTTGTTTACACCGGCTCAGCTGACACTATCCCAACTGTGTGGTCCCGGCGCCGCCCACTTACGTCATCACAACAAACCACACGTGTGCAGTGTTATCCTGAAGCCCTTGGCCCGTGTTGATGGCATCACTGTTTTACCAGCCATTGCAACATATAACAACTCCCACACATTCATGTTGTTAAATACCCGCTCCCTTAACAACAAAGCATCACTTATTAATGAAATCATCATTGATAGGAAATTGGATTTTCTCTGCCTCACTGAGACATGGCAAAACCAACAGGACTTCCTCACACTCAACCTAGCCACCCCCCCAGGTTATGCTTATCTCCAACAGCCCCGCTCCATTGGTCGTGGTGGTGGGCTGGCAGTCATCCACAGAGCAGATATCCCTGTGTCAATCAGCTGATTGTGACGAATAAAATCTCACTTGAGTGCATTGCCTTCTCAGTGGCTGCCCCCTCAAAGCAGCAGGTCGTCCTCATTTACCGCCCCCCCAAACCTTCCACGTCATTCATGTCTGAGTTGTCTGAGCTTCTCACCTCAATCTGCTCCATGTCCCCATCCACACTACTGCTAGGTGATTTTAACATCCACGTGGACTCCAGAACCTGCACCTTTGCCACTGAGTTTCTGTCACTATTGGAGTGCTTTAACATCACACAGCATGTCCAAGGTCCCACCCACACTAAGGGCCACACCTTGCGTGTCTTCACTTGCAGAGAGAAGCAATCGGCTTCATGGACTGCCTTGCATCACTCCAATAGTGTCCAGAGCTGGCTGCCATTACAAGTAGTGGTTTGGGATTGTAGCAATGCAGTTGCAGTTGTTTTGCAATTTACTTGATATATGTTGCAATGCAGGCATGTGTTCAATTGTTTATAGCCTGCATTTATTTTGTGATTTGACTTTTATAAATCATTTAACTAAGAGTGAAACACTTGATGTGTTATCTTTACGTGTGTGTGTGTGTATGTTCTGAAATGCACTTCAAATGATCACTTTTCTCTTGATTTCCCTTTGATATTTTCTTTAGGTACAGTGTTACTTGCAGCTAATTGATTGATTGTTTTATGGGTATTCTGTGTTGAGATGGTGCAAATATTTTTAATACATATCTAATATATTTCTAATACATTTCTCTTGTGTTGTTCTTTCACATAACTAAGACTATAGAAGTGTAAAAAATAGGCTACGTCAGATTATTCCAAGGGACATACCTGTCAAGTCAATTTTTATTGATATAGCCCAAAATCACAAATCAGAATGAGGGGGTCCTTGGTGTATTCTCTATCTTGTAAGGGGTCCTTGGCTGAAAAACAATTGAGAACCTCTGCTCTAAAGTACCGCGGTCTCTTCTCCTAAGTCCTTTTGAATTCTCCTATCCACTATCCCTTAACCCCGTGACGTTTCACTCAGAGGTCAAGGAATAGGAGATAGGGTTAGAATTTAGGAGCTAATTTTTTGGATTATCGGAACGCAACCCTGGACTCTTGGAACACATTATGCACAGAGCTGTAAAACTATATCAACATCCGGTGCATTTACGACGCCGGAAAAGTGAAGACTATTGGTTTCAAAATAAAAGGCTTAGTGGATTATATCAATTTTAAGGCCCAATCCCAAACCACTCCCTCGACCCTACCCCTCCGTGACGGAGTGAACTCCGTCTGTAGCCACACTCGCAGCTCAACGAGGCTCCCTCCTGTCAGATGGAGGGAGTAAATACAGCAGCAAGCTTTGGGACGGCCTCCCCTCTTTCCGGCAGAAACAGGAAATGCCGTAACTGTATGTAACAACGGTTTCAAATCAGCATCTCTTAGAAAAAAAAGTTTAAATTAATAACTCAAATAAAACTCCAAACATCTTTCATTGTGTTTCAAAGCTCTTTTAGTTTTAAACCTGATGTTTATAAGCTTCTTAGTTTTTGCAACGGTCTGTAAATATACACAACTTTATTATAAAATGCACATGTTTACCTTTTTCTAGACTAAACACAGGTATGATCCTAAGTTAAAAACATATGAGGTCATCATGAGGTTGTTAACATTGTAGTTTATCAGTGGATGTTTGCCGGAACTACTTTTTAACAGCTTGTTTCCCGACGGACACACACAGCGTGACTCCGGTCAGGTAGAGACCGGTCTCAAGTCAGCACCACTGCAGACTCGCTGTTTGAGGGCTTGATAGCCCACTCCCCCTCCACACTCGTTGCTTTGGAACAGCCCTCAATATGGCGGACCCTCCGCGTGAACGCGCAAACGGAGGGGTAGGGTGTAGGGGGCGGTTTGGGAATGGGCCGGAATCAACATATTTATGATAGCAGCGAGGATTTTTGTCTGAACTATAGTGACATTAAGTTTGTCCAACTTAATTGAAAAACATTTCCAATGGCAAACAGCATTTCTAATTTCTAATCCAAATGTTGCTCTTACATTGAGCCCATATAGGCCAGAGTCCTGCACGGGTCTGATTTTCAAGACCCGCTCCCGCCCCGCACCCGCGACGTGCAATACCGAACCCGCCCCGCTACCTGCACATATTGCCAATTAGTTCCGCAACCCGACCCGACCCGTCGGCACAAGATCCGCAACCCGACCCGAACCCGCATATATATGAGCACTGAAAACGTGCAATTATTAACACACGCAGTTGCATATTTGTCTCAAAAAGCGTGGGATGTTGGTTATTTCCTCCATCTAGGATGACACCAAAAGCCTCCCAGACGTTGGATTTCGCTCTTGAGGAAGTGTTATTGAAAATGCTGTATTCTCCGCTAGAGAGCTCCACCTCAGCCATTTCGAATGTGGCGCGCACAGCAGCAGATTGATGCGCTGCAGAGGTTATGATTATGCGCGGTCCCGCGGGGGAGAGGTCTGAGGATTTTAAACATTAAACTAATTTATTATTATTTTAATATATTTATTATGCAATACCCGCGACCCGACCCGTATCATCTTTGTTTTACCCAGAACCGAACCCGGAAAAAAGCGTTTGAAAAAATACCACCCGCGAATCACCTTTTTTGCAGGACTCTGATATAGGCTACTTCACACACTCAAAATGTTAACTTAAAATGGTTCAGGGGCGGTTCTAGGGGGGGGGGGGGGGGCACAATTAAATATCGTCTGCCACAAATGGATCTCATAAAAATAATGATTTTTTGTTTTTTGTGTTTTTTTAATTTTGGTGGTCCAATGGATAGTGAGTGGGCTGATTTTCCGAAGGTTGCTAGTTCAAATCCCGCCTGGAACACCACTACTTGTGTGCCCTTGAGTAAGGCACCTAGCCCTCAGTTACTCCAGGGAGAATATCCCTGTAATTGGTCATTGTAAATCGCTTTGGAATAAGGCGTCTGCAAAATGCCTAAATTGTAAATTATATTTTTGGAAGAATAAACCCCACAGATCCTCAACTCCAGTGTGTCTCACTCATTAACAACACAACACAGAGCAACAAGAACGTTGTCTACAGTAGCTATGAACTCGCATGTATTTTCTTATTTCAAATCAAATCAAATCAAGTTTTATTTATATAGCACATTTATAAACGATTTTTGGTCGAGCCAAAGTGCTGTACTTAATCCAGAACTCAGGATAGAGGATCCAAGACACAGGACTACAGCAAGAGGATCAGCCTCGACTCCGGATCCCGGCGTAGATATAAACAAGAAAAAAAGATTTGTCTGTGTTAATCGGAACAAGAGAATACACAGACACAGACAGAGAAGGAAAAGGTCATTGGATAACAGTGGCGAGCCGTGACTTTTATACCTAGGCCCTCTGACCCCCCTTCCCTCGAAAAAAAAGAAGAGTTATTACGTCTCACCGTATACTTCAGCGGAATATCAAAACAGCGGCCCGGGGTGCAAAACACATCAATGACAGCGACCCTCTACCACACAAAACAACACCATTTATATAAACACCTATCATGACAGGGCACCCACAGCCAAGTAACAATTACAAATGAATTAAGTCGGCACGGCGGCCCACATTGAAAATGACTTAGGCCTACCTTTGATGATCAAATCACTTAAACACAAAGTCCATCCTCCTGTCCTTTTGGATGAAGCACTTGATGGCGGGGTCATGCAGCTGATCCTTTGCCACTCCAGTTCATCATCGTAACTCAATCTTGAAAATGACTCGGTTAATAATTTTGCAAACAATGTCATCACTATTACTGACATGAGCCATCATAAACGAACTTATGCTAATCATAAATCTATCGATCATAAATCTATCGATTAGATTTATGATTAGAAAATAATAAAAGTAGGGTAGACATGTGGATATTATCCGGCTGAACAAAACGTGCATTTATCTAACAGGTTCGTTTTCCACAGACCTTATTGCAAGCTATTTTCCAAAATCCTATGGAGAAATCCCATTGCTTTCTGTCGAGGGAATCCGAGCGCAGCTTACTTCCGGGTTTTAGGATGCGTCACTGCACCACTTGCATAAGAGGTTTCTCAATACCCGGAAATGAATTTCAGTGCGCCATGTTGAAGGACATCTCATTTCTCTAAATGCACTTCGAGGACCGAGCATCGAGGAGGCTCTCTGGAGGAGCTCTGTTACAGCCGCTGTTACACCTTGTGCTGTTAACTCTGTCTTGTGTGTATATGTGAATGAGGTGTGCAGTCCATCAGCTGTTATTGGCCGTCCCGACCTCGCAACATCCGCGGTGATTGGACGGACGTCATCCAATCCCCGCCCGCTCCTGCCACGTCATCCGGGGGAGGAGTACAAAGGCCGGGCACGGACATCATTCTGGAGGCTCTGTATTATGGGACAGACGCCTCAAGCCTCTCGCTATACTACCGCAATACTGTGTGATTCGTTAGACTGCCTAGCAGTGGGTTTAGTAGGGCTCTGTGTTAGTTACACTGAGTAGTAGCGTTGTGTTTAGCATTCTTATGTATATTGCTTCGATCCAGGTGACTAGCACCTGTAGACCATCATTTGTGTGTGTCGTACTTAGATCCAGGTGATTAGCACCTGTAGACCAGTACTTGTATATACCTTGCGTAGAGCCAGGTGATTAGCACCTGTAGACCCGCACCTGCTGTGTTCTCCCACAGCCCCGGTTTTGCTTATTGTTTTGTTTCCACTTTAGAAGTGAGATTTTCTTTCCTTTCGTATAGTACTGGGCAACTCTCTTTTGGAGACCCGTTGTGTTTGATAGTAACCGTTTGACCCGTTGTTGGGCCAAGCTGTTTTGTGCATATCATTTTACTTACTTGCATGTACAAATAAACCGCTGGTAACACATACCAATTATACTCTGGTCGTGTCGTTTCCCTTTTGTTCCCCCTAGCCAATTGGGAACGTAACAAGCTCTAACCGAGGAGATTGATGCATCCTCCACGGCTCCTCCACGGATGCATTTCCGGGAACGGTGGAGGCGTGACGCACTGCCGGACTTATCTCAGCCAATGACAGCTCTGCATGCATCCCTTGGATATTATATTAGTAACTGCTTTCATCGCAACGCGATGTTTACAGTGAGAACAGCTGTGAGGTCCGTGCAGAAAGCAGAGCAGTGTGTAAAATATATATCACTCAGTATAACAGGCCTACATTACTTTCTGTATTTGTATGCTGTAGTTTAGTAGATATCTACAAACAAAGAGTCGATATTTTTCTAAGACCATTTAGTGCTTCACATAATAAAATACACAACGGCTGTAGCCTGATTATGCTTTAGGAGCAGTAGGTGTGTGTGGTACAGTGTGTAGGTGTGTGTGTGGTACAGTGTGTAGGTGTGTGTGTGGTACAGTGTGTAGGTGTGTGTTGTACAGTGCGTAGATGCGGTGGACAGACGGGTCTCAGTTGGTTTGGTGTCCTATGCTTACTTTTAATACTTGTACAACTTTTGGCCCGTAATTTCAATTCCCCATTTCAGCGACCAGAGAGAGGGGTGGGGGGGCAAGCCCGCCTTAACCTGCCATCAGGCCCTGGGGCTGATAGGTTTTGTAGGCCCCCTATTTAAACAACAAATCAAAGTCATTTAAAGCCTCGGCAGGCTCTGTGATCGCACTTCTCCACTCTGCTCTACGTGCGCCTGGTCCTCTCCTCCAGATGAGTGACGTATCGGGCCTCCCTCATGTATTTGTTCGGTTGCCGTTGGCTCCCCTCCACGTAGCAAGTCCTCGTCGTCCTCTCCATCTCCTCCAACAGATAATGTCCCTCCTGTCTGTGTTTCCTCTCCCGCTACTCCATCGCTATCAGAACCAGACGGCCTACTTGGCTCTGAGGCCCCGCGGCCGGCACCGCTGCCGCTCGGTACAGAACTCATCTGTCCTTCCTCCTCATCCTGGCCTACTGGTCTTGCTCTCATTGAGGGTGAGGAAGTTTTGGCTCAGCCAGGATTTCATCTCTGTTAAGCAGTCCTTCAACTGCTGTAGTGAGTTGGTATTTTGATTGAGAGGCAGATAAATCTGTACATCATCAGCGTAACAATGGAAGGGGATATTATGTTTTGTGAGAATTGAACCTACACTGTAAAATGTTTGGCTGTAAAATTACAGTAAATTACTGGCTACTAGTTGCATGGATTTCACAGTAATTTACTGTAGATATTTTATAGTAAATTAGAATAAAAGTACAACTAAATACTGTGACTTTACAGTTGCCATGCCCATGGAATTACTGTGATATAGCAGTACAGAGCTGTGGTATTATGGTACCTTGCTGTACAGTACATACATTACAGTAATTACCTGTATTTTCACACTTTTACTGTAGAATTAATGCAACACAGTAGCCAGTAATTTACTGTAAATATAAAAATGTAAATAGTACGATAATATATTGTAAATTTGACTAGTTAACTGGGATTTTACCATAACTACACAATTCAATCAGCTCAATCAACAAAGAAAAACAAAGAAAATGCCCATTTAAACTTTGTATTACTCCATTGAAGTACAAAGTACATTTCACAGTGTCTTGGACATGTTGTTACGGTCCCAACCTCTACTCCGCGGTAGTGGCTCGTGCTGAGACCCGCAACATGAAAGAATACACACAATAACCGGTACTTGGTAATGAGCATGTATTGATAATCAGCCGTTTGCTCACACAAGCGAAACGGGAAACAAAAAGAGGTCTGGAGGACTGGCCAAAAGGAACAAACAGAAGGAGAGAACCCGAGCCAGCCACACCACGGGCCGTAGGACCCAGAGCTTCCCCCCCCAACCAGAAATAAAATATAAACCATATGGGAAACAAAATAAAGCCGCGAAAACTGGACTACCAGGTCCTCCAGGCTAAACATATACACATCTGCAAAAATATGGCCTACAGCTCAAAATGGCAAAGAGGTATTCTAAGGAGAGTGTCTCCCGGCGTTAGGATAGGCGAGACATCCGTCTCCTCCAGCTTCTCTTTATATATACACGGCTGAGTGGAATTTGGAACACCTGGGCAGAGGCGGAGCCAGGGGCAGACCAGGTGCACCTGCGCAGCAGGGAGACAGAAAAGGAAACAAGGAGGGGAGCACATGTCTACACAGACATCCACTCGAAGTCAACAATTTTCTGAAGAATGTGCTGACATGGGGGTTTAAATTGCCATGCCTCTTTTTGGCTTTCGAGCCCGTCTCAGGATTAATGCCCAGGAAGCACCTGAAAGCAATAAGCCAAGACAAGAATTTCAATTTACATAGATTTATATGATGCATCATTTATTTTAAGGCACATGCAGCGGTGCCCCTTTCAATTTAAGTAAAACCTGCACCAAAGAAATAAATTAGTATTTAAAGCCAAGCAAGAGCGATAAAAGCAAGAAAATCACTTAATTTGTTGTGTTATCACAGAGGATGGTCTGAATACAGTAGTGCACTGTGAAATAATACAGTAACATGTTGTGAAATCCTGGTAATCATTTATCCTGTACATTCACAGTAATTAACTGTGCCTGCATTGATTTCACTGTAAAATTCAAAATTACAGTATTATCTTGTGAACATTACAGGTAAAGACTGTAAAGTGGTAAAACAGTAATTTATTGTAAAATATTACAGCTAAATATTGTGAAATCATGGTAATATTTTACAGTGTAGTATGTACAATAGAAAAAGGGGGGAGTGGATGCGTGGGCCACCCGAATGGGTTAAGGGGCCTTTGGCTTTTCTTGCTGGGGGGAGGGGGAATATTGATTCAAATAGAATCAAATTCTGTGGGAAACACTGTACTTACTACAACTCTATATCTATCTAAAACCCCTCCTCCCCCCACAATGAATGTCGACCAATCACGTTCTTGCTTGAATTGCGGGACCAGCGTTGCAGTCGGGAAGAAAAGCAATATTGGGCGGCACCTCACCACTTCATAAGGAGTTTGACCGGGATTTTCCTTCTGGCAGAATCTACACAACACATCAGCCCCATTGAGCACAGCCTAGTCATGCCAGCCTATACAACACATGAGGGGCAGAGTTTTACTGTGTGTGTTGCAACTTGAATAGCCTATATGTTTATTGCATTTGACGCACACATACGCATGGCGTAATTTCCACTGGGGACAGGGGGGACATGTCCCCCCGCACTTTTCGAAATCCTGTTTCCCCCACTTTACAAATATGTTTATTTATTTTTAGGGATGCACCGAATATTCGGCCACCGAAAATTATCGGCCGAAAATGGTTAAAAAGGCCCTTTCGGCCGAAAGGGTTTTAGCACCGAAAAAATATCACCGAATGTCAGAACAGGCTTCCGTTGGTAATCTAACGTGTTGTTGTGATGACGTAATAAAGACGCGGCGACCATGCTCGCGGCTGGCTCACAGGGGGAGGGGGGGGGGGGCATTGACCTTTGTCATCGAGATTGCCCTGAGCCTTTAACAAATCGTATTAAATAATCTGATGACAGACTGTAAACAGAATAGCTGAAATGTTAACAAAATAAATAACTCAGTTTCCTCTAATCATTAACCCATGTTTGTATAATGGAGTTAACTCCGTGTGTTGCTGCTAGCATACATAACACCTGACGTGGAAACGTTACTCGTGGATGGGGCTACAGAGCTGCTAGAAAGACGGTCGAACCCGGTACATTCCTCCGTCTGCATGCGGTGCACTTTTGCTAAATGTTTAGACAAATTGCTCGTGCTTACATGCTAAACTCTTATTACACTTATGGTAACAAGTATTCTTCACATCGAGACGGGTAAAGTTTAACCACACCTCGGAGCGCGTTCTCTCCGCCATCTCCGCAGTGTGCTCCGCTGCATGTAGCAGCTGCGTGTGTGTAAACTGCCCCGCCCCCTCGCACACAGACGGGGGAGAGATCTCGTCTGATCGAAAATACATCATAGACGCATTTGTTGTCTTTGCATATTAGAAACGAGTTGGCGACACTAAGACTGCGATATAATGTTTTTTAGCAATAATACATGACATATATAAATGTACTGTATGCAGTACATTTATATATGTTTGAATGCATTCAAAAGTGCTGAATAAATGTTTTATGGACCCATAATAGTGATTATTATTTAAGTTAAGTTTTGCCATAATCATGTCTATTTCCATAATCAGGTAGCTGAACAACATTGGTAAAAAATGTATACATTATATATAGATATTTCTATAATAATCATTTTTCGGCTTTCGGCATTCGGTTTTCGCCAACTGTGTTCCTATTTTTGGTTCGTTTCGGCCAAGAATTTCCCATTCGGTGTCACCCCATTTATATTAACGAAAGCCGGCATCGCACGGAGGAGCACACAAGACCTCTGTGAGCTGAGAAGATAGAGAGATAGAGAGAGAGGAGAGAGAGAGAGAGAGAGAGAGAGAGCGAGAGAGATAGAGGATATCTAGAGAGATATAGGAGCGAGAGAGAGAGAGAAAGATGAGAGAGAGAGCGAGCGAGATAGAGATAGCTCGCAGAAGATCGAGCTAGAGAGATAGAGATAGATTCTCCTCTCTTCTCTGCTTTCCTTATTCGTTATTATCGATCTGCTCTCCCCCCTTTCTCTATTTCCTATCTAGATTATGAAATAAAGTAAGAAATCATTCCAATGTGTACTATAGCAGGGGTTCCCAAACTTTGCCATGCCAAGGACCCCCATACAGCATTATCCTCTGGCGGGGACCCCCCTGTTGCAATTTTTTATTTTATTTAAATGATGAGTACATTATGATGGAGAATATGACAAATTAATCATACAGCTTAATACATTTTCTTAATATATATTTGTATTAATAATTAATAATCAGTTATTCTTCTAACGTTTTTTTGTATTTATCTTTTGTTTGTCATTGATTGTGTCTTCTGTTATAAACATTCTTAACACAATATTAAACAGTAATATCAACAGTAAACATATTTTTAAAGCATTTTTAAAGTGATTTCTGTCTTTATAATATTATATAATTTTGAACAGTAATATGAACAATTAAAATATATTTTTTGCATTTTTTAAAGCTACTTATGCCTTAATAATATTATATATAATATTCAACAGTAATATTATCAATAAACATATTTATATTCAATATATTAAACAACAATATTTGCTACATCCGTGCTCTCATCCAGCTGCAGAGCGAAATATTCACTAGCTCTCACTTGCTCCAAAAGCTGAGCAGATACTCAGTTTCACTCTCAGTAGCGGCAGCTCGATTCTGATTGGCTTGATGGGCGGTCGTAAGATTTAAAAACAATAAAATACAAATATTAATAAATAAAAAATATTTAAAGATTCGCATCAAAGGAGGACACATAGATTGATAGATATGCAGTTATTAATAACATCTAAAAAAAAAAAAATGTAACTTTAAAAAAAAAAAAAATCCCCTTTCCCTCAAACTTTGCGTGACCCTCCCTGGCGGCCCCCCGGGGGGTCGGGGCCCCCACTTTGAAAAACACTGTACTATAGGACAGTAAAACATACTTGCATACATTTTCTTTTAGTAAACACTGAAAACGGGTCCCACAGACCCAAACAGCACACAAAGGTTAAAGGTACGCATATAATAATGTGTAATGAAACAAATACCAATAACTGTATTGTAAAGTCTTGAAACTTTAGTATGTAAGGTACTTGATGATAACGGTTAAATCAAGGGTATACCAAACATCATGTTATCACAGCACATCTTTTAAAATCGAAAGGTTGTAAGGATGGAGTGCTCAATTATTTTTTGAGAAAAACTCCAACATAATTTATGAGGTTCATGAATAATTTGTCCTGCTGTACTTATAACCCTAAAAATGTAATTCCTCAGCTAAAGTGTGGTATCGTATTTCAAGACATCAAACTGAGAAGACCATTTCAATTTAAAGGCTATCTTTGCAAAGGTATCAATAAACTGTCACCATCAGTATTAAGAGTGTTTATGATTTGTATGGGTCAAGGCATAATTGTCTTGTGCATTACAAAATCACAACTTTAGGTGCTTCTCAAATCTTATAGATGTGATTCTTCCATTTCAACCATCAAAACCTGAGTGTAGGTCTTAGATTACAAAACAATAGAAAAAAAAAAAGAAAAAAATTAGTGCTCCCTTTATTTTATGGGAAAAATTCAATTCAGTTACTGTGTCTACCTTCATGTAAACAAATAAAAAGACCCATTAAACATTTGCCAACTTCAATATCTTTGATTAAATCGTTCATCAACATCCATCCCTGACTTTTTAGGCCACTGTACATTTCAAATCTTAATTTGTTCTATTCCTGCAATAGAGAAAATGTACATTGAATCGACACAATGTTATTGTTTTTTTTTCTATAGCAGAATGTCTTAATCAAACAATAAAAACTATTTAAAGCGAACTTTTAAATACAATTTCAAAGTGTGGTACATAGTTGAAACCGGAGCACGGACATTTAAGGACAGCAATAGAAACAGACAACTATAACATTACAAATACAAATTATATAAATGAAAAAATGTTTAAGAGATAAAGTAAATCAAATGAAAAGATCCAATCGTACAAAAGAAAGCTGCTTGTGATCTGCTCCTGTAATGTCACCCACCCCGACAACCATCCTGCTAATGCATGAGCTTTGATTAGTGGGCTTTATCCGCCTTTAAGCAATAGGACCTAACAGACTTTCAGTTAAGTCAAATTAGTATTTATTTATTATTATACTTATTATAAAACAGATTTGTTTTGACCAGTCATTGTTAAGAGATTTATCATATAGACACCATGGAGCCACTTCCGACATTCTCCTTTAGGCAGTGTTGGGACTAACGCGTTACAAGTAACGCCGTTATTTTTGGCAGTAACTAGTACTCTAACGCATTACTTTTTTAATTCAGTAACTCAGTTACCGTTACTACATGGTGCGTTACTCCGTTACTGCGTTAGTTTTTGTATATAGTCAACAGCCAGGCGAACAGAGATGAGAACTGTACTTAAGTACAGTACTTGAGTAAATGTACTTTGATACTTCCTGTTTCACATGCGGAGATGGGCTGTGGGCGTGTTTGTGTTGTTTACTAACAAGACTATCATGGCGGCGGCGGAGCTCAAGTCTAGTTTCTCCACCTGGAGATATTCTCACTATTTCACTTTTGTCGAGCACAAAGAAAAGAACGTTTTAGTTAAATGTAAGTTGTGTCTTGGCGGGTCAAAGATCCTATCTACTGCCCAAACCAGTCATTCAAATCTCTTAAAACATCTGCAAAAACAACATGCTGGGACGAAGCTAGTAGCTAAGACCACAGAGACTCAGCCGACGCCACTCCATCTCCACCTAAGCAACAGCGGCTGGATTTTAACCAAGGGACTGCTAGCCAGGGAAAAGTCGATAAAGCCATTGCACGGTATGTTGTAGAACACATGCAGGCTATTGCTACAGTGGAGTCACCCGCTTTCAGCGAGCTAGTTAGCATGATAGCATGTCCGGACGGCATATGGGACGGAAAACTTTTTCCAACTACCTGGAGAAAGAATATACAAAAATGGAAAGCCAGCTAATATCGATGCAATCCAGATTGCATATAAGGTATGTCAAGTTGATCAACAGATTGTATTATTCTCCAATGCAATAACAGTACTGAAATGAAGGCTATAAGGGCATTAATGGGAGCCCTTTTTTCAAGTAACGAAAACGTTACTTTTCACAGTAACGCATTACTTTTGGGTGTAAGTAACTAGTAAAGTAACTGAGTTACTTTTGACATGAAGTAACTAGTAATGGTAACTAGTTACTGGTTTTCAGTAACTAGCACAACACTGCCTTTAGGTAGCATTTTAATTGAAGTTGAGGTCAAGATTCACAGTCAATCCCTTCTCCCCATTCTCTACAAATTAGTTCATTTTCTGCCTGAACACTTTATTTGCGAAAGGAGCAGGGACGAGTACAATTATATTGAGCTATCTCTATTGGATCACTTATTAAAGGTTTGACTCTTTTCAGCTGTGAAGAGAAAGGAAGAATACAAATAATCATAAACCGGCTGTTGTTATAAGGCAGTTCAATCATGGCACTTTGAGATCCAATCTGAAACCTGGCAGGTGTGAGGCCAACCAACTGCCTGTGACTCAAATGTTAAAGTACAAAGGAGTCTCACAGTGACTGTAAGGAGAAATGTATAATCTAGAGCAGTTAAGGTAAGTAGAAGGCACTTAGTGAAGATGGACAGTGTACTGTTATTGACAGTTCAAACAATTACTCAGTCGAACAGATGTAGCCCCTTTCAGAGGCAAATTTTACGTTCTTGAAGTTGAAGTCAAACTGCCGTCATAGCCAGGCAGTAAGAAATTCTATTTTCAGTCTTGCAATCCTCCTAGATATACACATTTCACATGAATTAAACTCATCGCACGTTCAAAAGCACAACTTTCAACAACATCAGAAACATGTATGTAGCAAGATTATTTGTATTTGTTAAATTATGTGTATTATCGTGTGGTGGTTTTGGCCACAGCCACAAACTTGAAGGTTTCAGGGTTTCACACACACCCCAAAATCATTATCACACATCCATCCATCCATCTTCTCCCGCTTATCCGTGGACGGGTCGTGGGGGTAGCAGTTCCAGCAGAGAGCCCCAAACTTTATTTTCCCTGGCGACATCAACCAGCTCTGACTGGGGGATCCCAAGGCGCTCCCAGGCCAGCGAAGAGATATAATCCCTCCACCTGGTCCTAGGTCTACCCCTTGGTCTCTTCCCAGCTGGACGTGCCTGGAACACCTCCCTAGGGAGGCGCCCAGGTGGCATCCTAACTAGGTGCCCGAACCACCTCCTTTCGACGCGAAGGAGGAGCGGCTCAACTCTGAGTCCCTCCCTGATGACCGAACTTCTCACCTTATCCCTAACGGCCCGTCCACACAGCAGCTTTTGGCGATTTGTCCACCGCTTCCAGCGCGTCTCCGCCCATTGACTTTGAATGGGGATGACGTCACTTTCTCTCGCTTGTCGCCGAACTGCATTGTCGGGGGGCGAGGCGAAGATTTCCAGGATTTCCAGGATGTTCAGGATTCCAAAGTTTAACAATGTTCAACTTTTGAGGCTGAGCTGGAAGCGACAGCCAATCAGATCCGTTTATGCAAATCTGACAGTTCAAGCGCTAGCCAATCAAACCGCGTGCAAGCTGGGAGAACCAGACCCGCAGTTCATTTCTATATTCCACAAAAATGGAGGAGAAGTTAGTTATTGCGGTAGCAAATCACCCGGTTCTTTATGACCAGTCCCTATTTACTTACCGGGATACAAACCGGAGGAGCGAGGCATGGAGGGAGGTGGCAGAGGCAGTGGGTGAAACTGGTAGGTTTTCGCTTGTTTGGGGATTTTATATCCAGTTTACTTCGTTGCTAGTTTACTTCGTTGCTAGCAAGCATAGACAGTATCATTAGCCAGCATGGAATGTAGCATAAAATAGCACCATAGACATTAATCTCATAAATGTTCAAAATGTTAAAAGAAATAGTGGAGAAGAACCGGGTTTTTTTGCTTTGTATGTCGGGGGCGGGAGATTCATGTGATTGGTTGTTGGTCGCGAAATCCCCAAGCTTTCAGACACGCCCAGCTCCAAGTTTTTCAAGATTTTTGAATAGCTGCTGTGTGGACGTACCATAAGGGAGACACCAGCCACCCTGCGGAGAAAACCAACAAGTCCTCCAACTCATACGACCAAATGGGTCGATTGTTTAAGCCCTTATTACGACCAAATATGTTGTTTGTTCAAGCGCTTAATACGACCTATAATTACGTTTTAAAGTTGTCGGCCTCTAGTGCTCCCGTTGAATGCAAACGTTACAGAGGGTTGTTTATTCACAAATAACCCTCTGTAAAATCCTAAATTGTAGGATAGTTTGGCCATTAAAACGCTTTATGATTATATTTCTAGCGAGAAGTATATATTGTACTTTTAGAATCCACGTCCAGTTGTTATGTAGGATCTATAGTTTGATAGATATTACGAAGATGATTTGAGGTTTCGTCAGGAGAACGTGTATATGCGGCAAGCTTCCATGTAAAGTTACGGGTTGAAAACAGTATTTCCGGTATCGACGTTTTCATAATAAAACCAATGATCAAATGATTTAACAGTGATATCTGCAGTACTCATCCACTAAAAAACATCAGTTTATCCTAGTTAATTATACGACATTAATTGGTTTAAATTGTGTACAATGCTTTTGTGTTTTTCCCATAGTGTTTTCTCTTTCGATTCTGAGAGACACATTTCTTTTTTCAGAGGTTTTGATAGGCTAAAATCACGCCGCAATGCACGTCGGGATATGGTGTTTATGTGATATGAAATCGGAAAACATTTTTTTTTTAAAAATACTTTATTCCGAGTGTTCTTGCTTTTCTCTTTGAAAGTCATCACATAACGGCATTGTAATACACGGTTCGGCTGCATTAAATATAACATATCTGCCATAGATATGTATTTATAGAGCCCTGATCAGAAGACCTTTTGACAAACTGGAAGAGATGCCGCCAAAACTGAATACGTGACGTGGACCATAAAATATCAACAATTAAACAACATCTTCCATTTCTTTTCACACAATACGTCTCCTTGCAGTATCAACACTAATTCGGCTGACTTTTATATTTGATCCAATTAGTAGATAGTCTGTATTTACACCATAACGGTACACAGCTGATAGAAAGGGATTTTTTTGTAGTTTTTAAAGATATTACTGATTTTCTGAACTACCTTTCCAACTCCTCATGCAGTTGACTGTTACAGGTCTATACAAGTTTATGGTACAATGCATAAGCTTCACATCGAGAGACTCAAACTGTATTTTCCTTTACCGTTCTGTTTTAATTTCACAATAAAGTGAATAGTCATATTATGTTTGATATTATTATGTTTTATTAACTAGACCGCTGGTCTAAACCGTACCTCCTAGTGGTTAAAGCACGTTATTGAATTTAGTTGTTGAATAAGTTTAATTTTTATGAAAACATTTAAATATTAAGAGTAGCCTACATACAAAATAGGGGTCAATGATAGAAATATAGAATAGAAAATATCAAGAAGATACTGTAGTGATCTCTACAATAAAACAGTTTAGTGCAGGACGTCCAAATATATTAACAGGAGGATGTGCAAAACAGACAAACTGATAAGGCTGAATTTTACTCAGGTGTAACGAAAGTCTGATTTAAGGGTTGTTTATATTTCACATCATTAATCAGAATTTGCAAAGTAACAAAAATAAATGTAGTAGAGTAAAAATACCAGGTTGACCTCTGAATTGTAGTGGAGTAGAACAAAGTAGTACATGCTGCTGTAACAAAAACATTTCCCAACTTGGGATCAATAAAGTATCTTATCTTAAGATGATCGATGGCTACTGCCATATTTGCTAAATGTGCATCTGAACCTTGACAAGTGCATGTTTCAGGCTTATCAATTAACAACAGGAGGGGTCACAGACATAAGACCAGCTGTTAAATAAAACTCTTCTGACCTTAGCTGTCATGTGGGTATATTAATGCTGCCCATTATGGGCACAAGCAATTTTCACCCATGTATTAATTATATGTTTTAAATTTGATAACACCAATGTGTTTCGTATCTCCTAAACCTCCAGGGATGTATACAGTTTAATACTGGCAACTTCTAATTGTGGGAAATACGAAAACGTCTTATAAAACTACAATTCCCAGTAGGGCTGTGCGATTATGGCAAAAATCATAATCACGATTATTTGGTCAATAATTGATATCACGATTATTTTGACGATTATTCATTGACCATTTATTGAACTTTAAAACAAATAATATTTTACCAATAAACAAGATCAATAAATGTGTTGGAGCGCACTTCCAAAACCATACTAAACATATATTAATATGATAAATAAAAATAAATTAGACCAAAATAAATGAAATCAAATATGTTGCAGTGCACTGTCACAACCTACTGAAAACTCCTTAACATATAGCCAACATTTTGGTAAAACATATTCAACATATTCCACTCAGTTAAACGTTGAAGGCTGGCCAACCGTCATGGTCCAGAAGTAACAGGAAATAAATGTTGAACTACAATTTAAGACCAAATAAAAATGTTTAGGCCACCATGGCAAATGCTGGTAGGGCTGCTCATGTCATCTCTTAAAGATTTTTTGCAAGAAATACCAGCCTGTTTGTTTACATGGTCTGGTTTCAGAGATGAGCGCAGGCAGGTGACGATATTGCCACCTGTACTGAAGACCCTCTCTGAAGAGGAACTTGTGGCAGTGCTGCCACATATGACACAGGAAAAAAAGAAAAGACTCTGAAGAACCCTTTCTTTGCCATTATATAAAAATAGTGTTGCTACAAAAGTATAAATTAGGCTTACTAATAAGACAACTCAGATCTGAAGCTACACAGTAATCTGCTGCAGCAACAGTGCAATAAAAAAGACAACATTAATAGAATCAAACCCATTTTTTGTTGCATTTTATTAGAGTATAAAAATAAATGCCTTTAAAATAGGATGCAAGCAACACTAGTTTCTGAACTGATAGACTATAATCAATTTAAACAGAACAGATCTTAATGTTTGCATTCTTATACCATTTTGTACAATAATTATCATGAATAAATTCAAACAAACTAAAACTTACAGCAGATTAATAACGGTATCTAAATTGAGTTTTTATTATATCAAAAACCTGTTGAAATGCTGCTGTTATTTTTACTGTCCCACAAAAGCGCGTCGCAGCCTCCAGGAAAGCTTCTTTCACAACTTCGCCGTCTTCGAAAGACTTCATGTGTTTCGCAAGAACGTGACTGACACGATAAGATGCTCTGGTAGCAGCCTTGCTCTTGTTGTTGGGCCTGGTGAAAATGGACTGCTGTGCATTTAGCTGTCCTTTCAGGCCCCTCCCCTTTTGGAGCGTAGGGCAGAATTAGGAGGGAATTCCGTCTCGTAGCGTTTGTGCACTGTTTTGAAATGCCGCTCCTAAATTACCCTTCTTCGATAAAGCCACGCTCGCATTGCAGATGAGACAGATGGACTTTGAATTGGAATAGATACAAAAATAATGATCCTCCCACTTGGAGTGAAAATTATATATTTTGGGCTTTTTTGCTTCTGCCATAATTGCGGTCTTGTGTGTGTGCGGACTGTCACTCCTGTTGACCATCCATGCTGTTGACACGGACAACGTCAGCGAACTAGTGCACTGCTCACCAGCCACGCCCGGACACATGGGGTGAGGCCGGCCAATCACAAAGCTTTGATGCGTTCAAGTGCATTATTCTGGCACGGGAACATTATGTTACAGGACATTAACGATAAAACAGAATATTGTTGTTCTATTTTTAGACACATCTCGCGATCGACTGGGAATCTCCCCGCGACCCTTCTTTTTAACTAGTTGCTGCTCTTGTTCTGACATCTTCGCTTGCGCTGAACACTCACAACACATGTCACTCCCACGTGGCCGAGTGGGCTTTTAGGGAGGGGCGAAAGCGCACCCAGCAAAATAATCGTATTTTGTCAATTATGCTGTTTTCCTAATCGTCGCAAACCATAATCGTAATCGCGATTAAAATACGATTAATTGCACAGCCCTAATTCCCAGTAGAGACGTGCCATAGAACATATTGCGAAACACACAATAGCCAGCATGTGTAATTCTGGGGGGGAGGGCTGGGCTGGACCCGTCCAAGTCCAGTTTTGGATAGTCTGGCGTGGTTCCATTCCATTTCAAATAGCTGTTTGACATTCGGCGTAACTTTGTCGCACTGCCACTCCAACATCCAATCACAGAGCTTGAGGGCTAATCACGGGGTTTGTAAAGCAAGGCGGATGTTGTAGTCCCAAACGATAGCTGGGGATTCTGGATAGTGTAGTGTCTTCGGAAACTCTGTAGTGTCTAAACTCCAAAAAAACAATTTGTTTCTCCGAATCAAAGGTTAAAAACACAAAAGCATTGTACACAATTTAAACCAATCAATAGTGTAATTAACAAGGATAAACTGATGTTTTTTAGTGGATGAGTAATGGAGATATCACTGTGTAATCATTTGACAGTGTGGGGAATACTTCCGGTTTTATTATGAAAACTTCGAGACCGGAAATACTGTTTTCACCCATGCTAACTTTACATGGAAGCTGCCCCATATACAGTACACGTTCTCCTGGCGAGACCTCACATTATCTTCGTATATCTATCAAACTGTAGATCCTACACATCCACTGGACGTAGATTATAAAAGTACAATATACACTTCTCGCTAGAAATCTAATAAAAAAGCATTTGAATGGCCAAACTATTCCACAATTTAGGATTTTCCAGAGGGTAATTTGTGAATAAACGACCCTCCGGAGCGTTTGCAATCGACAGGAGCATGTTGTTTCTTACACGACCACTAGAGGTGCTACACTTTAAAACGTGACTCTGGGTCGTATTTAGCTGCTGAACAATCGACCTATATGGTCGTTTTTTGTAGGAGGACAGGCTGGAGAAAACCCATCTCCGCTTGTATTGTATTATCACACAAGGTTTGAAAAATTAAATGAAACATGAACTGTTACTTTTATTTGCAATCACAATGAGGTTGTGTTGTTTAGAATTCAGTCTCATTTATTCGAGCCAGAGGATATGCTAGAAAATCATGACCTGCAATTCACCTTCCTTGTGCACAACACAACCTCACAGTGGAAACGAGGACAGTGGAAAGGAGGGAACCATTAAAATGCATTGAGTTTGTAGCCTCCGTCTGCCATCCTTCTCATATTTATGATATGGCCTTTTGCTTGTTCAGTCATCACACAATCTGCTTTTTTTATTACATGAAAAAATGTCCAACGAGCAACACGTGTCTGACATGGAAAACGTGAAACCGACACTGTTGACAGACAGCATTAGTAGATGCATATGAATACTGCCAGTAATCAAGGTTTGCTACCAAATTGATCATGTTACATAACTGCCTGTATAAAGGTTGAATATACCTTGCTTTAAATATCAGCTAACTTTTCATTTAAAAAAAAGAAGTTAATTTCTCTTTTCACTCACATTTTTGTTGGAGATTTGGCAAAAAAAACTGAGAGACTCTTGGGGTAATATTAAAGTGTGTGTTTTTCTAGCATATGCAGAAGAATGGAGTTTAAGATGGGTGCATTTTTCTATGAGGGATTCATTTGTTTAGCTTTTACATGCAGGTGGGGCAATACCAGTCCTGTGAATGGTCACATACTATTCCACTGATCAACAGATGGCTGTGACATGCCAAGATATAAAGCAATGAACCAATAAAGACAGACAAAAAGTGGACTGCACACTAATAAATGTGAATGTAAACAACTCTGAATTTTAAATTCTGAAAAAAATCAGTTTTGCAAATGTTTTATAAGTAGCATTCAAAATTATCGTTAGTCCTTAGAGATACATCTTCAAGATCCTTGGAGAGTCATGATCCCAATCACTTGTATTGTTTGACTGTATGGTTGAATTTAGTTTTGTGTTTATTCTTGGATCACCTGAATGGATATGATTCATTTTTGCTTTAGGTGTGAAAGGTGGCAGCATATGCATACTAATCAGGCCTGTCTGAAAGAGGTAGCGATTGATCCTGTGGCTCGAGGCATTTGCAGGCAATTGGCCCAGTCTAAGTGGTATCAGCCTGTCCACGCAAACTGAATTGAGTGGCAGATCCTGCAGGGCGAAACTCATAATTTCCTCTCAACTGAGCTTTCTTTTAATAGCCTACTGTGAAAAGAACATGCTAATTACATTCCTTGTTGAGGGTGTAGAGTAGCGCTGCTTGTCAATGTTTTCCCTGTTTATCTGAGGCCACGGTGTGCAAGGGCCTAGGGGTAGCAACTGTTGATGCAATGATCTTAGGGCAGGAATACCGTGAACATAGTTTAACGTGACAGAGGAATAAATACACACATACACCGTCGGCTTTGGTTCAACCGGAAGTGACACTTTTTTACTCTAGTCCAGATTCACATCAAATGTTTCTGTTTTGCATAAATTGGTGCAGCCTCTCAAAAACACTATGCACTTTAGATGTTAAGGCTTGTCAGTTAAGGAGGTTTCTGTTAGAGGTCATTTTTGTTACACCACTAGCTGTGTGTGTGTCCAACCCTGGTGTCAATCCTATTGTTTTATTACTTTGAGTAATGCAACAACAGTGTTCTCTGTGGCTTTAAATTGAGATTTAGGAATGATTCATCCTAAAAACCCATAGAGAGAGTATTTAGGTGGAAGACACTGACATATTCTATCATTCTATTCCAACCTGGTCTCACCAGAATGCGTGACTCCAGTCACGCACTCTGCTACATTTACGTGTCGGCACCACGCAAAAAACCCCAATGTAAAGTGAATGAGGCTTCTTTGTCGTGGTGCACACACGCATTTCTACAACGTCCCGCAGTGAGCTTTTATTCTATAACACGTTTTTAAAATCTACTTTATAGCTTATAGTAACTCACGACGGCTTCTTTTATTTTATTTGTATTCATAATAATTTTAATTTTTCGTCAAAATGTAAAAATTACATTAGTTACGCATTTTTGTTCTCAAAAAACAGTGCATTGTGTGTAATACAACTGTGATTTGTATTAAATTAGTTAGTAAGGAAGGCCAGAGATTCAGCTGTGTCAAATATATTGTTCCCTTTAGTTAACGTTATTTAAAAGATAAATTATATTCCTATTGATCATGTCCCCTTTATTGTATTACGGATGCAAAGAGCAATGGGAGCGTCCATTCCCATTGGATAACGGAGGCTTTTACACCCGGAAGTAAGTATTCTCCTTACTGTCGATTGATTTTACAGTGATATCTGCACTACTCATCAACTCAAAAACACCAGATTATCCTTGTTAATTACACAACATTGATTGGTTTAAATTGTGTATGATGCTTTTGTAATTTTCCCCTTCGATTCGGAGAAACAAATATTTGTTCAGACTTTAGGATGGCCGAAGACACTACACTACCCAGAATCCTCAGCTATCATTTGGGACTACACCATGTGCTTTGCTTGACAAACCCCATGATTTGTCCTCAATCTCTGTGATTGGATGTTAGAGTGGCAGTGCGAGAAGTTTACACCGAGCGTCAAACAGCATTTTGAAATGGAATGAAACCCATCGACGGCACACTATTCAAAACAGGAATCGAACGTGTCCTACCTGGTGGTTTTAGTCCGGATGCTGCGGTAAGATAAGATAAGATGGTACTTTATTGATCCTAATTTGGGAAATTGTTTTTGTTGCAGCAGCATAAAAGACAAGACATTTTACAATAAAACAAAACTACAAATAAACAAGAATAGAAAGAAAAGAAAATAGAAAATATACATGTTGAAATAGAAAATATACATAGATATTATATATGCAAATATATATATTCAAAAATATATGACATATGGAATATTAAATATTGAACAGATTATATATGTGTAAAATGTACAGCAAGGTTTTATTACAAGAGAAACTATGGAGCAGAGAGTTCTCTTCCAGCCAGAGGTGATCTATTGTAGTTATTGCAGTGGGCAGGAATGTTTTCCTGTATCGGTCCTTGTGACAGCGGAGCTGCAGCAGTCTGTTGGAGAAGGAGCTCCGTTGACTGTCCAGCTGCAGGTGGAGAGGATGGGTGGGGTTATCGATGATGGACAACAGCCTGTTCAGTGTCCTCCTCTCCACCACAGCTTCAAAGGGGTCCAGCTTGATGTCGATGACAGATCCAGCTTTCCTGATCAGTTTATTGATCCTGCTGGTGTCACCGGCTCTTATGCTGCCCCCTCAGCAGACCGCAGCAAAGAAGAGTGCACTGGCCAACAGACCGGTAGAAGATTTCCAGCATCTTGCTGCACACGTGGAAGGATATCAGCTTCCTCAGAAAATAGAGTCTGCTCATCCCCTTCTTGTACACAGCGTCAGTGTTGATCCTCCAGTTCAGTCCGTTGTCTAATGGCGCGTTTCCACTGCAGCGGGTAGCCCCGTTTAAGCGTCCTTAACCGTCCTCAAGCGGCCAGGCCGGTTTTTGGTGGCGTTTCCATATAGCCTAGTACCGGCCAGCGGGTACTTTTTCCCTCTTTTTCCGGCCTCATAAAATCATGGTTCCCTCAGACCAGGGCCAGGGCTGAACTAGTGACGTCAACACTCTCGACTGCTGATTGGTCAGAGAGAATCGTCACAAGATCGCGCGCGAGTTCATCCCTAGCGTCGCATATATATTTAGAAGCAAGCTTGCAGCATTTTTATAAACAGCATTTTGTAAACGGATGAGCTACAAAAATGGCTACGTCTAATAAGAAAAGCACACCGTGGTCGACCGAGGAGGTGACGACGTTCCTACATCTCATTGGGGATGATCAAATCCAGCGGGAGCTCGACGGAACAACTCGAAATGTGAACAAAAACAAAGCCGATCGCCCCGCCTACACTGCGTTGCTACCCCAGGTCCTAAACTGTAATGGAAATGCGCCACGGCCTGGGCCGGCCAGCGAGGCAGCCCGAGGCCAGAGCGAGGACGCTTAGGGACGCTTAAACGGGGCTACCCCGCTGCAGTGGAAACGCGCCATAAGTGCACTCCCAGGTACTTGTAGTCCTCCACAACAGCCACATCCTCTCCTAGAATGCGGCTGTTGTGCCAGACGGCAGCAGACAGAACAGTTTGTGGCTGGGGTGATGGGGGTCTTTTATAATCCTGAGGGCTTTCTTTAAGGTTAACCTGGTATTTTTACTCCACTACATTTATTTTAGTTACTTTACAGATTTGGATTAATGATGTGAAATATAAACAACCCTTAAATCAGACTTTAGTTACACCTGAGTAAAATTCAGGGGAGGTGATTGTCAAGTGCCAACAATCAGGAGAGATATTTGATTGTTGGTGCTTGAGAAGACTAAATATGTATCTGCAGATCCCTATAAAGTGTATTCATTACTCGTTATTCTATACTAATAGTTCATTAAAAACTGTATATAATTGCTATTTTGCACATCCCTTTCAAGATTTTCTAAGGTTTATTGACATATCATATACACAACTATGGTGTAGTTATGCAATGAATAAAACAACTTGCCTTATGAGTTTGCACATCCTCCTATCAGGCACTAAACTGTTTTATTGTAGAGATCACTTACAGTATCTGTTGTGGCTTCCTTCCTTGTTTTTCCACCAAGCCACTAGACGCCTTAAACAGACAGTTCCAACTCGTTTCTCTCCTTAAATTACTCACAGTTTGAAGTGTTGCTTGGCCTCCGATGGTTTAGAACAGGGCTATTCAACTTCATTAGCAAGTGTGCCAAATAGGAAAATCACTGGGGGTTTGTGGGCCACACAATAACTTTGTCAAGGAATCACTACAAATAACTCTTGCTTACAATAGTGTTAATAGATACTAATACATTAAATGAACTAGTCAAGTGCATCCCTTTTTTTTTTACTTTAATTGTATCAACATAAATCATTACAGAAAGCAACCAGTCCATAAAAAAGTAGGAAAGCTTCGGTTACAAGGCTTGACACAAAAGTGCAAAATGTTGCATCTTTAAAACTAAGGAGACATGAGGTTTTTTCCCCCAACAGTTCCATGTCCACTAATGTACAAAACAAGATGAATATAATAAAACAGTATTCATCACATTAACAGTAAGTAGCCCTGTGTATAATATCCTCAACACTTCCAAGCATACATAAGGTGCTTTGAAGACAACACAAGTCCATAAAATGTAATACTAAATGCAAATAGAACATAGTAAAACAATAGCCATCAGACTCACAATAACATTCATATCTTGGAAACATTTTTACAATTTTCGAAACAGTAAGTAGGCTTGTTTGAATGACCATAAAAAAAGATCTGCATACATACCATGAATCAGACTTCTGTCATGTTTAGCCTGTTTGCGTCAGTGAGAGAAATTACACTACCTTGATTTAGCTATTTCAGCATAGTTTGGCTCATAAGTGGTAAGAGCAATCCTGAGACACTCATGCAACTTCTCATTGGTCATGGAGCAACGTGCCCTTGTTTTGATGGCATTCATATGAGAAAAGCTAGACTCACAAGTAGGCCTATAGGTAGCTCCAAACATTGTCAGTATAAGCAAGGCCAACTTCCTCATTGTTGGCCACTTGACTCCGTTCAAATGATGGTAGCAGTCCCTGTACTTTCCTTCTCTGTTCCTCTGAGCCCACGGGAAAACTGGCAGAAAACGAGCCGTGATTTGAGTTGTAGTGTCGCTTTATGTTGTATTCTTTCATCACGGATATACTTTCGTTGCACAATAAACACACCGGTTTATTACTTGTTGCGGCTAGCAAAGTAAATACATATTTGTCAGTCCATTCATTCTGGAATTGGCGATTTTCCAAATCAACTTTACGTTTCTTGGGCTTGGAGAGAGACATCTTGAAGCTGTTGTTAACTAAAGTACTTTCTCTGTGGCCCGCGAACATAGTGTGTAACGTGAGTTTGACTGAGCCAATGACAAGTGCGGACACAGTGCGGTTTTTTTTTTAATGAGCAGAGCAGGCAAAATAATGGATTCAAAATAATTCAAATGAATGGAAAAACCAGCGTTTTCGCCGCATCGTCGGATTTAGTGTGATCAGACATTTCGATTTGCAGGCAACCTCTTGTGGGCCAGAAAAAAGTTCTGAAGGGCCTGATTCGGCCCGTGAGCCGCTAGTTGAATAGGCCTGTTTTAGATGATACCGAAGTAACAACATACTGATACCGGTTAGTAAAAACCATGAATTAATGCTTTGACAAGTCTGCAGACAGACGGCAGGCGAAAAACCCTTTTAAAATGCGTGTTTTCTAAATGTAGCTTGGCTAAGCTAACGTTATATATGTTCCGACCGTCCACACTCACAACAACGGCCTATACAGACATACATAAACCAGCGACTGTATTCGCCATGACACAGGCAGTCTGTGGTTTGTACTTGTTTAACTTTTGTCAAGTTTCTGAACAGATATGAAGAGCTGTGAGCTCTGAGTGCTAAGAGCTAACGGCTGTGTTGTTTTTCTGGGGCTCTCATTGAAGATGACGTCACGGCTCCGCCTACACTGCGTTACTATAGTAACTGCCCCAGTTCCTAAACTGTAATGGAAACGCAGCATTAAAGTGAGCCGGGCCTAATAAGGCCTAACCAAACCGAGCGAGGCCGAGCGAGGCCGAGCGAGGCCGAGCGAGGCCTGCAGTGGAAACGCGCCATTTGTGTCCGTAATACAATAAAGGGGACATGATCAATAGGAATATAATTATCTTTTAAATAACGTTAACTAAAGGGAACAATCTATTCGACACAGCTGAAGCTCTGGCCTTCCTTAACTAATTTAATAAAAATCACAGTTGTATTACACACTGTTTTTTGAGAACAACAAATCGTAAATAATGCACCATAATACATTCTGACGAAAAATAAAAATTATTATGAATACAAATAAAATAAAAGAAGCCTCCCAAGCTATAAAGTAGATTTTAAAAACGTTTTATAGAATAAAAGCTCACTGCTGGACGTTGTAGAAATGTGTGTGTGCAGTGCACCACCACAAAAGAGCCTCATTCACTTTACATTGGGGTTTTTTGCGTGGTGCCGACACGTAAATGTAGCAGAGTGCGTGACTCCACCACGCAATGCGGTGTTAAGGAGTCGTGGTGGAGTCACGCATTCTGGTGAGACCAGGTTGTTCTATTCACATCATGTAGTCCTTTTTCAGGCACCCAAACTGACATCATTATAAAAAAAATGTCAAAAAGGATCCTGTTCAGTTTGTTCTTCCTGTGCCACGTTACCTTACCTTTGTTTTTATGCCTATCCATTTACTACATCTGGACTAATACATCATGAGCTAAAGCTCCCTATCTGCACTTATTTCAAGAACTCAAAATGAAATATAATTTGCAGCAAAGACATTTTTGTCTGTACTAAGCGACTAACAGACAGCTCTTTCTCCACACTGACTCCTATAAGGTTTCATAACTTTATCTAACAGGGATTTGCCTTTTTTCCCTGATAACATGTTAACTCTCTCATTCCCCCAATGTATGATGATCAAAAGATGGTGGTAACTTTAGATGAGAAACATCAATGATGCTTCATACACATCATAGATAGAGCAGCACAGGACAGCCGATGTCATCTTTATTAGTCTGAGGTCTTTTGACTAGCTTTATTCTTTTAGCCATTTGTGAGTATTTTTCTTGTTGGTATATTCGTCACATGAGTAAACATGTTGTTGTGAATAATGGATTATTCACTAAAAGCACAGGCTATCAAACTGTCATGACGATAACTGAACCCTCACTGGCCCTATACCCAAAATAACAGTGTGTCACTCTTTGGTGCTGCACAGTGAATCCATTTAGTATGGAAATGTCTCTCAGTTTCACATGCAGCAACTCTAATATCAGTTGTATAATGCATCTTTGGCTGTTCGCTTTTCATTTGCAGTCAAGTGCAGCATTATCGGTTCTCACAAAAGCATAATGACTTCATGCTCCTGCCTGAAAAGGAAACACTGAACAACTCATACATTTTGCAATTTGCCATTCTTTTATTATCTAGCTCCACCGATGGCATTTTTGAAAAATATATAATATGTTATTTTCAGTTTCACGCTGGATATCTTAAAATTGAAT